>NW_017306691.1:1001936-1024308 GCF_000935625.1 Nanorana parkeri | reverse complement strand
CTGCAAAATATTACAATTGTAATTTGTGCATTCTGATGTGGTGCAGTATAATGCAGGACACTGGTGTATATATGAACAGGGCCTAACCATGTCCATGCTTCTTAGGTCACTTTCTGCTGCGTTTTGTCCTGGCAGGAATGCCAGACTTGCAAAAAAACAGGAACAGAGGTGTGTCCTTGACATAATTAAAGGAGAACTATGAGGTGAGTGATTTTCACTCAACCTAGTTTGAGCCGGCGTGTGACAATGACAACTGTCTCACGTCAGCTCAAAAGATCGGGAAGTGAGCGAACACATACAGTCGCTCGCTCACTTCTCGATCCTGTCCCTGCAGAGAGCCGTGACTGTCACTCATGGCTCCCTGCAGCTCTGACTGGGGGAGGGGGCAGGTACAGCTGGCTCTGCCTCTAGATAGGCAGAGCCAGCTGTCAATCACGCAGCTGGGTGGATCTCGACAGTAATGTTGGAAACCATCCCGGCTGCGCACGGTCTGAGTATACCGTGAGCTGTAGCTCGCAATATACTGAGCTTAGGGTGACGGGAGAACGCTAGTATATGTTCTAGCGTCCTCCCGTGACCCAAAGCTCAGTATATTGGGAGCTACAGCTGCTAGGAGGATGCTAGGACACAAACTAGCGTCACCCTAAGCTCAGTGTACCTCGAGCTGTAGCTTGCGGTATGCTGAGCTTAGGGTGACGGGAGGGCGCTACTTTGTGTCCTCCCGTTACCCTAAGGAGAACTATAGGGAAAAGCCTTAACCCCATAGTTCTCCTTTTAAGGTTTATTCAACATACATTGGGCAGTACGATGGCCAGCGTACTACACCCAAAAAGAGGAATTACATTAATTTTAAGCAATGGCACATTAGCAGATCTCAAAAATCATCCAATAATATTTGATTATCACAGCTTTTAAGCGGTTAGCTCTTTTAAACCGCAGTCATAATTTCTTCGTTAATTAAACTGGAACAGTATTTGAAGGATTAATAGTTATTTTGGGGTGGGCAGACTTAAGGTGCCCATACATCTTATCGGACGATTTTCGTATGCGATCGACTTTTCGGCCGATAATCGCATGTGTACATTGCAGTGTCCGACCGACATTACTGTACAATCGTACGACTTTTTGACGGTCAAGCATGTTTGAAAACTTTGCTAGATCATACGATTTTCGCAAGGTTGCTGGCGTTTCCGTCCGTCAAAAGTCGTACGATCTACACTGCGCTTGCGCTAACGAAAATACGGCAAATCAATTACCGCATTTCGTCCAGGTGCTTTTCGTTAATTACGGCTAAATTAATCTTGCGATCATCGGGCCACGGTGGGGCTGTTCGATCATCGGACGAAAAGTTTTGTCCGATAATCGTAAGGTGTATGGGCACCTTTTAGTCTGGTGTCTGACACTATATCATATTTTTAAGTATTTGTCGTCTTCTCAGCTACCCACACACAGGTGTCTCCAATAACAGGAAATCCTTGAAAAGGCCAAACACAGACTTGAGATATATTTTGCAGAGTCTGCAGAAATATATCCTTGCAGACCTTGCAAAAATGAAAACTGTTGATCTCTACAAACCTTGGGACTTGTGTATAACAGGATGGAGTCTTGAATATCAAGATGGATTCTTTAGCTTAACCGACTTTTCCACCTAATTTTAGCCATGTTTATGCACGTTTTGCTGCAGTTGGAGCCTGGTCACACCACTTCCAGTGCGTTCCAGCAGCTAACCTTGCTAGAATGCACTGGATCGCATACTGTGAAAGCTCCCTGTGTTCTGGAGTGGGAGGGGGCATGGTGGTGCATTCAAGTCAATGGTACCGCAGCCATGCGTGTCCCGCTCGCAGTACGATTGCCCTCACCAGAATGTGTGGCACAGCAGTGCCCACGTTTCGGTCCTGTGCTTCACAATAAATGATACATGGCTGCGGTGCCGGTGACTTGAATGCGCCTAGAACGCCCTGAAAGTGGTGCGAACAGTCCCTTATGGCAGATTCACACCAATTGCCTTAGAGCCCATTCACACTGAGCGATTTTTGTAGCGCGATTTCAGCTCAACAATCGCTCAAACATTGACTCAATCTAGCTGGTCCAATGCATTTCAATGGATCTGTTCACATCTCACAGATCAATGTCATGTGTAGCTTGTAGCTCAAGATTGTCACTTGAACATGACCTATTTTTTGGCGCATTTCATGTGATTTGGCCCAATAGACGTAAATGGTGTAGCTCAATGTCGCACAAATTTGCGTGACATTGTCGCGCTACACAAGTGTCACTTTTGCACAGGAACATAAGTAGGAAACAGGAAGAGGAATTATGTCACATCAAGACCGCTTTTGATTGGATGTAGATCAATGTAGCAGCTACGAAGTCCATGCCAAAAGTAGAGTGACAATATGTGCAATGTAGCACAATGTCTCTGTCGCTCTGCTGAAATCAGCGCTGAAAACATGCTTTTTCTGATGTAGCTCAGTCTGCATGGGGTCTGAAGGCTGCGATGACCGTACTTTCCAGTGCAGCCCCAATGCAGTACAAGGCAACTGGCCTTTTACTAACAGGCAGAGTACTTTTTCTCTTCTTTTTTGCAGCATAGCAAGCTGCGAGATGGTATCACCACATTGCACCGCACTGTGCCCATAGAACTTAATGAAATGTCACATTTCAATAAAGTTCTAACAAACAAAAAAAAGACAGCATCGCCACTGTGTGCAACCACTGTTGGGAATCCAGCCATAGAGTTTCTAGCCGGAACTTGGACACACACAGGGCATTCACAAAAGGGTGAAGAGTTTGGAGAAGGAAGGAGAAGTGAACAATCTAGGACAACATAGTTGATTAGGTGCAATTCTCCAATTCAGCTCACTTTCCAGTTCAGCTATGTTGTCTTAGATTGTTCACTTCTCCTCCCTTCCCCAAACTCTTCACTCTTTTGTGAATAAACCTTACAAAGTTCCATTTTCTCTAAATGCAGGTAAACTGACCACACATGAACGTGGGTAAACGTGAAACGTGTCCTCTAAATGGAGGTTTGATTCTGCTGATGTGAATGAGGCCATATTGTGTTACCATTATACGTGTAAGAAATGAGTGAGGACTGAGACTCAAGCTGCCCCTACACCTGACGATTATCGTACAATAATTGCGGGTGATCCCATAATCGTAAGGTGTATGGACAGTGTGCGACTGCATTTACTGTACGGTTGCACGATTATCGTATTACGAGCGCGTTAGAAAAACGACCTTAGTCTTGCGATGGTTGTAAAGTAATTTAAAAAACCGTACCATCTGCCCATCTTGGACAGGCAGATCGTACTTGCGATCATCGCAAGCCCGCCCCCCTGAGGGGCGGGCTTCTGATGACTGCTATGCTGAACGGGCGGTGTGCGCGTGCGCACACCGGCCTGTTCGGCATTTGTCTCCCGAGCACCGTTCAAACTAGGCGAAAATCGTAAGATTTTCGGCTGGTTTTCTAGCATGCTCCTTAGACAAAAGACGTGCAAACGTACAGTAGAAACGGTCGCACGTCTTCATTCACACTGCACGATTCTCGTACGATCGTGGGATTTCCCGTGATTCTCGTAGGAGAATCGTGCAGTGTATGGGCACCTTAACATGGGTACAAAAAAAAAATGAAAGGCCTCGGTCATTAAAGGGTTAATGACTGATGACAATATTCTGATGAGCAGTAAATAAAATGTTTTAACCATTTGAAGACTGTGGTGTTAAACCCCCTTCCTGGCCAAGCAATACAATTATATATTTCAAACCAAATAAACTGATGACTACAGATTATGTGCCTTTTGAATTCACAAACTAGCATGTGGTATTAAACTATGATTTTGATATTGACCAAATACTTATTTTCCACCATAATTTGCAAATAAATTAGTTCCAAATCAGCCAATGTGATTTGTCTGGATGTGTTTTCTCATTTTGTCTCTCATAGTTGAGGTCTAGCTATGATGCCAATTACAGGCCTCTCTCATCTTTTTAAGTGGGAGAACTTGTACAATTGGTGGCTGACTAAATACTTCTTTGCCCAACTGTATATGGAGCTGCCCGTAACAACCCTTGAATATGTGCCTTTTATTCTCAAATCTTTATAAAATAAAATTGGTAGTAGTCTATAATAGAGCTGCACTAAGAGCTAGTCAGGTTCTGCTGCATGCATATATGCTGACAGCAGCTGCTTAACCTCACTATTACCGCTCCTAGCATTGAAAATTAACCCCGAGCCAGACTCGGGATTACCACCAGGGAGGTTAAACAATCCATTTTAATGGATAGGCTAATGCAGGGCTCAAAATTTCAGACCCTGAGCTACTAACTAGGCCTTAAGAGTTGCCCCACCTAACCCCTACCCTGCCCGGCCTTAACTCCGCTAGGTCAGTAATGTAACGCACGGTACAGAGGTCAGTAATGTAATGCACAGTACAGAGGTCAGCAGTAGAGAGGTCAGTAATGTAATGCACAGTACAGAGGCCAGCAGTGCAGAGGTCAGTAATGTAATGCACATTACAGAGGCCAGCAGTGCAGAGGTCAGTAATGTAATGCACAGTACAGAGGCCAGCAGTGCAGAGGTTAGTAATGTAACGCACAGTACACAGGCCAGCAATACAGAAGTCAGTAATGTTACGCACAGTACAGAGGCCAGCAGTAAAGAGGTCAGTAATGTAACGCACAGTACAGAGGTCAGTGATGCAACGCACAGTACAGGGGTCAGTAATGTAACGCACAGATGTCAGTAATGTAACACACTTGCTGGGAGTGGAAGCCCTTGCAGCTTTTTTTGATCAATTGACTCAAGGTGGCTGTAAAACCCATTGGAAAAACTGATCCTGTGTCCTGTACTGTATTTAAAAAAAAATGTGTTTATCCTTTTTTGTAATTTTCTTTTCCTGGTGTCTATCCATACCAGCATACATAAGGTTGGTGCTCCACCCACATTCAATGTCATGGTATAAAATGTAATGGGAGCAGTGCCATCGGGGCGAAAGAAGGCGATCACATGGTCTTCAGCACCAAGGGGATCTATCAAAATCATCCAGTCATTTTGTTGCACACCCAGTATTACTGAAAGCAGATTCCATCTTGAACCTCTGGAATAGTAGCAATTGATTAAGTGAGATCGAGAACTGGTCTACAACCTCCCCCTTTTTATTTTATTTTCTTCACTGGGAAGATTGTAGCTAGTTCTAGCTAGCTCAGTTAACTGTTTAAAAAAAACATCTGGATGTATTCCTAAATGCACAGAATATTACTGGATATTGTGTTCTTATAGGCATATTAAGCATCTATCAGATTGCCTTATGGGATCAGGAAGGAATTTGTTTCTCCTGTTGGAGCAAATTTAACCATGCTGTATAGGGGTTTGTTTTGCCTTCCTCTGGATCAACAGAGGGGTCATTTTGTTTTCTTTTTCATATCTCTATAGGTTGAACTCGATTGACATGTGCAGAGCTCGAAAATCCATTCGTCTGTGACGAGCAGACAGTGGAGCCCGACGAGCAGCTTCCGGGCCGGCCGTTGTAATTACACGGCCGGCCAGGAGCTTAACACAGTCAAGCGATCAACCGTCTCTAGAGACGCTCGATAGCTTGTATTAGCAGCTGTCGCTGCCGTTGCCGGTCCCGAGATCCGCTGTACCTAAAAATATGGGTAAGAATAAATGTTTTATAACATAACGTAGGGAAACTTTTTTTGTTTCTTTTTACATTTATGGTACTTTTTAAATTATATAGTAAAAAAAAAATATATAGTTATATATTAAAAAAAAAATACCCCCCATGGTGATTATATACCTCCAAAAGAAAGCTCTATCTGTCCCCAAACTTTTTTAACATAAATTGCAAGGCTATAGTCCGGTCATGCTGACTGGTGAAATTTTTGACTGACTGGTGAGACACTATCAAATTTTTCAAGCCCTGGGCATGTCTTTTTTCAACCTGACTAACTATGTAAATATGTAATCTGAGGCTCTTGGATAGGAACAATTGCCCCTTAGGCTGGGTTCACACCTAGGCGTATCGAATATGCGCGTTTTCGTGATGCGCGCTAAAAAACCGCACGACAAACGCACGTTTCCGGGGGATACCTGGCTGTATCCCAATGGAAATGCGCGACAAAAACGACCCAAAGAAGCTCCTGTACTTCTTTGGGCATTGGGCGTTTTGTAGCGCATTCATACGGCCTGTAATACGCCCAGGTGTGAACCATACCCATAGGAAATAATGGGATTTCGGTGTTTGAGCGTTTTACAGAGCGTTCGAACGCGCTACAAAACGCCCAGGTGTGAACAGGGCCTTAATGCCACAGTGTGTGCACATATTGATGAATCACCAGCTTTCTGCTTGTTTTCTGGGAATTCTGGTTGTGGCATAGAACCATGGATGTTACGAACATCCATAAGTGACAGTTTAAGACTGAAAAGTACTCCTTGATTTGGGCAATGATCTGCCCAAATCTGCTTGAATATCCTCGGCGTTGCTCCTACTTTGAATCTTAGGAAGGTATAATTTTGCCTTTTTGCTTGAAAGAGGTGCTTTTCTCCAATCATCTTCCAGGCCAGCAACCTGACAGATGATTGGTGGCTTATTCAACAAAAAAAATGCAATTTAAAAAAGCAGTTAAAAACCCCTCCCACCCCCTTGTCCCTCAGTTTTTGTTTCTTACCATTCAGGAAGCTTTGCCACATTTTGTTTCTTTGCCTGACCAGTCGGCCTTGTGGTCGCAGGTTCTGGTGACTACAGCTGACCTCACTTCCCCTGCGCACCTTTATGCTGATAACACACCAGGACATCGCTCTGAGCACCGCAGCCATCTCAGGACAGTGTGTGTGTGTGTGGGGGGAGGGGGGGGGCGCCATCGCTGCTCCAGTGGAGTAGAGCATGCCGGCTGACGCTGTATCCAGGTCCAAGGGTGTGGTGAGTACATCAGCAAGCTTTTCTGCCCTGCCTGTTACAGTGTTATAGCGGACATCCTGGGGGGGGGAGGAATATTATAGGCATACACCAAGGATTATGTTTTTTTATTGCCTAGGATCCTTCATCAGAGAAAATCATGCCCCAGGTTCTGTTCCACCTTCTGCCCCAGCTGCCAAACAAAACCATAAAGCGCTGTGGTAATTGTAACACTGAGCTTCCTGCTGGATATGCTAAACCCTTCTATGATTCATGCATGCAACAATTGTTAGCTAGTCAATCTTTTAACCTTATGAAAGGGTTTTTTTGATTCTATGAGGAATGAAATGGTTTCTACTGTGCAGTCATTTAAGGATTTAATTTCTGAAATGTTGCCTGCTTCCTCTGCTCCTGTTGTGATTCCGGTTATGCCCGGCCCTTCAGGATCACAGGTTAGATATGTTCTGTTACAAAGGGATTTGGATAAGAAGTATCCAATTCAGACAGTTTCTTAGAGGAAGGAAATGTGGGTAGATGGAGAGTCCCTCCGCACTCCTTACAGAGCTCCCAGCCTATATAGGAAATGGTGCTCGCAGTGATGACCACGGATGGCGCCGTGCAAACAGAGGACAGGAATCACCAGCACTCAGTATAATCAATAAATTATGTCCATTTTTTGGACACATCGTCACAACGTTTCAGGGCCACGCAGGGTCCCTTCATCAGGGCAAAATGATGTGACAACAGATGCATGAAAAAAACCACATGTATACCCCACAGAATTTTCCAATTAACCTCGAGATGCCTCCCATGACATCATCGTGGCGGGAAATCCGCCATGTTTAAATAAGTAATGAAAACAAAACCGTTTCTACAAAAACAGCGGAAAAAAAGACATACCGTAGAATCAAATAGATTCCGTCAGCGTGCGGGCTGCAGAGCAAAAGGCAGCCAGTATTTAGGGAGATAATACCCACATTTCCTGCTCCAAAGTCCGTCCTGATAGAGATCAAGTAAACGGCTCCAGTCTCCGCCCAGCTAGTCCCAAAGCGCAGGCGCAAGCTCCCTACGTCATCAGTATCCTAGGCGACAAATCAGGCGTCGCATCATTTTGCCCTGATGAAGGGACCCTGCGTGGCCCCGAAACGTTGGCTTTCTTCACTGTGACGATGTGTCCAATAAATGGACATATTTACTGATAATACTGAGTGCTGGTGATTTAGAGCTGCAACAGTTAATCGATTTAGTCAATTAAAATCGACGATTGAAAACGTTGGCAACGCTTTCGATCATCGATTCGTCGGCTATCGATTGATTTGCCTGTTCGGGGCTCCACACACGGCCTGAGTCACACGCTGCGGCCGCGTGCCCACCGCACAGGCCGCATAAGCCACGCCCACCGCACAGGACGCTGAAGCCGCGCACCCCGGCGCCGCTGCTCTCCTCGACGCGATCTCCCTCACTCGTCGATGGCCCGCCGACAATCGAGGAAAAGCAATCTTCTGAAAGCAAGTCAGTGGTGGAATAGGTGTACTGAGCTGCAATGTGGAACAGGTGTGCGGGGATATAGTGATGGAATAGGTGTGCGGTGGTGGAATAGGTGTATGGGGGTGCAGTGTGGAACAGGTGTGCGGGGATGCAGTGGTGGAATAGGTGTATGGGGGTACAGTGTGGAACAGGTGTGCAGTGGTGGAACAGGTGTATGGGGGTGGAACAGGTGTATGGGGGTACAGTGTGGAACAGGTGTATGGGGGTGCAGTGTGGAACAGGTGTGCAGGGATGCAGTGGTGGAATAGGTTTATGTGTGTGGGGGTGCCGTTGTGGAACAGGAGTACAGGGGTGCTATGGTGGAACAGATAAGAGTTACGTACGCATGCCACGGACACCACACCACGTATGCCGTGCCCACCACACAAGCCGGACACGCCCGCAGAGCACGCCGCGGCGACTTACAAGGATTCAGAAACGGGTAAGGTGGACCTGTTTTAATGTTTCCTGTTTAAAAAGGTTTCCACTGCGCCAAGCTTGCTCTCGTGATGGACTACAATCTCAATACAAACTAGTAGTCCATCACTGGAGCCTTTTTTCTCTCCTTTTTTTTTTATCCGCTTAATCGAACTTAATAATCAGCCAACTAATCGATTATGAAAATAATCGTTAGCTGCAGCCCTACTGCTGATTCCTGTCCTCTGTTCCTAGAGGAAGGAGAGACCTTCAGATGAGGTTGGGGATTTCCGACGCTCAAGGCATCTTTTTCCCCTATACTATGGCTATCTGTAGTCACGTGCCTGTCAATATCATATTTTTTCTTATTGTCACTTTTTAGATTGATATTATTTGTCTCTTGGTTTTTTCCTATTTTTCATTTATTGTAATTTTTTATGTATTTTTTGCAATTATGGCTATACCACCCCGCACACTGACGTGATCTCTATTTGATTTCTTTGGTATGTCTTCTCTTTTTTTTTTTTTTTCCGCTGTTTTTGTAGAAACTGTTTTGTTTTCATTACTTATTTAAACATGGCGGTTTTCCCGCCATGATGATTTCATGGGAGGCATCTCGAGGTTAATTGGGAAATTCTGTGGCGTATATATGTGGTTCTTTTTCATGTATCTGTTGTCACATCATTTTGCCCTGATGAAAGGACCCTGCGTGGCCCCGAAACATTGGCTTTCTTCACTGTGTCCAATAAATGGACATATTTACTGATAATACTGAGTGCTGGTGATTCCTGTCCTCTGTTCTTAGAGGAAGGAGAGACCTTTAGATGAGGTTGGGGACTTCCGACGCTCAAGGCATCTTTTTCCCATGAAAGACATGGATTATTTATTGCAAGCAATATGTGCTACGGAACAAATCCCAGATCCACCTAGGGCAGTGTCGGTTCAAGACAGAGTGTATAGAGGGCTAGTAGAAGCACAAGGTAGATGTTGATCAGTCTCTAAATAAGCTGGTGGAGGGAGAGCCAGAAAGAAAGTTTTTAGGTTTTTAGATGCTGGAAGAGGAGGTTCCCTTTTGCTAAAGAAGAGGAAGACAAATATTTCCAGTGTCCTAGACTTGATGCAACATTGGTGCAAGTATATAAGAAAGCTGGTCTTTCTTTTGAGGACGCAAGAAATATTAAAGATCCGATGGAGCGTAAGGCAGAAGCATTGCTTTCTAGAGCATGGCATTCTAATGCTGCCTCCATGTGGCTCCAGCAGTATCAGCCACATGTGGGGCAAGCAATATGGACTTGTGGTTGGAAAGAGCTTCCCTATACATCTCAATACTCCAAATACTCCAATACATAAAACGAGTACCTGTGCCGCGTCCGCCATCTTCAGGGACCCGAATCTGCCGCACACAGGACCTCCATCGCGTCTTCAATGAAGCAAGATGGCCGCGACCTCCTCCTGTCATCTGCTCCATTCTGATCTCTTCTCCCGCTGATTGGCCAATTGGATGATTGACAGGCTTCCTCACCAGTCACCAGTTCATAATATTAAGAAACTGACCTAAAATCATGATTTTGTATTGCTTTAGAAAAAATGTGACCTGTCCCTTTAAGGAAAAGTATCGGTAATTGGTATCGGTGAGTACTTGAAAAAAGTATCGGTACTCGGCCTTAAAGAAGTGGTATCGGTGCATCCCTACCCGTAAGGATTAAGTATCTTCCCAAGGGGTCTCAGGTTTCTGTATGACAGACAAAATTGGCTGACCTGCGAAAGCCAATGAGTACCCCTTTTCGTTTGCATTCGTCATTTGCCATATAGATGTGAGGGTAAAATATTTAGGGCAAGAGGTTTTAGAGAAACGTGTCTCCTGCAGACAGATGATGTCGGCATGGGAGGATCTAAAGAAGCGAAATGCTTTTGTGCGCTTATGTGGAGAGTTAAACCCCTGTACGTTGAGGCTTAAGACCTTATAAGGGCATTGTGATCTAGGGGGTGAAGAACGCCAGAGGTGTCCACTTATTTGATGTAGGAGGATAGGTAGTAGAGGGAACATGTTTGTCCGTGATGCACCCGATGAAGTGGAAAAGTCAGGGGAAAGTAGCGTAGAGAGAAAAATGAGGGTGCGGAGGTTGGGAAGGGGAGGGAGTTAGAACATGATGGATGCAGAAGCAACCAGTGGCGGTACGTACCGCGGGCGGAGTGAATCCGCAACAACGAACGAACGTTGGATAGTGGAGACCAAGGGATCTCCGACTACCCAAGGTCAGAGGAGCACAGTGACATGCTCCCCCGGACAAACTTATTTAGTACTTAGCCTAGACATCTCGACAATGGAGTACTATTAACCATATTAACCATGTAACATTTGAACAATTAACAACCACGTAAGTTTGCAACAGAGACAACAAGGTGATGTCAGTTCTATGTCTTATCACTATAAAAAACATATGGGCGACACGGTGCCGGCCAGGCCCAGGGGTTGGGGAAGTGATTCAGAACGATCTAAGGTGTTAGATGGTTGACAGGTGGCACGAGCCTTAGATAAGGTCTCCCAGGGTGGTGCCAAGTATATGGTCCTAATGGATATCTTAGGGGCAAGTTTATGTGCGCTGGACTAGGAGAGGTGCATGGGCACCGAGTGCGGAGTACCCAGTAAGGTGTGAAATCCCCTGAGGCTGGCCAGGCAAAGCATTGCCCTTCATTACTAAGGTTATGGAAGTGACCTATACAGAGTAAAGTGAAATGCGTCTGCTAGATAGCAGAACCCCAATAGGTGAAAAGTTTGGTTAGTATGAGGGAGCCGACCCCGGTGTCGACGAATGGGGCGATTGTGTTCAGGTCCAGCAAATGAATGATGTCAGAAGGCTCCATCCATCTGAACGGTGAGAAAAATTAAATAAATGTATATTAAAAAAAAATAAGGGTCGAACCGGTCATCGTGTGGGGTGGATGGGAGACTTGGGGAGGCAGGGAGTATCGGCATGGGCGAAGAGGAGCTCCGACAGCCATGCTCGGCAGCGCGGTCCAGGGGCATAGGTCTCCTTATCAGCACGGGGGCGGACTGCAATGGTGCCGCGGGAGGCAACGAAAATACCTGGATAAGTCCAGTGGGTTCAGTCTGAGACGTCATCTTGGTTGCCGGGCCCCAGGAGTCTCGAGAGTGGTTGAGATCAGAGTCACTGCGGGTGCGTTTGGATGTGGGAGTGTTGTGGGGGGTCTTGAGTAGACGATCGATGATCTGCTAGGCCCAGAGCCGCCATCTTGGCTTGTGTTTCCTCAAGGGTGCAACAGGAATGATGTTTTCCACCATAGGAAAATAGTAAGCGAAAAGGATATCCCCATTTGTATGGGACATGGCACTTAGTGAGCACTTCTAGACATGGCTTTAGGGCTCTCTGTTTGTTTGTAAATGGTGGAGGGGGCCAGATTCGTGAAAAGCTGGTATTCGTGGCCCTGGAATACAAGCGGTGCTTGTGAGGCCTTGTTTCGGGCCGCGGTTAGTAGCGCTTCCTTGGTGCGGAAGAAATGAAGTCTCACCAGTATGTCGCGAGGTGGGCCATCTGCTCTTCTGCGGGTCAGTGTGTGGTGGATGCGGCCTATTTCTAGACTACGGGAATTTCCGGGGCCAGTTCCTAAAAAAGAGCAAGGGCCGGTGAACAGGTCCATGACGTGTTCTGGTAGGCCTCTATTGCGCTGGATAGATTATCTATTTTCGATGTCCTCAAGTTTAGATAGGAGAATTTTGTTGTCCTCGCGCAGTGTGTCCAGCTCCTTCCCCTGGTCTGCGAGATGTCGTCGCACCTGTCCTCTGGCATTTCCTTCAGGAGCCGGTCCGTGATTAGTTTGGAGGTCGTTTGTAACGCTTTTTGCAGCATGGCGTCAAATTGGTGGAGTAGGTTGCTGTGGGATCGCTTCTGCTGGCGGGGGCTATCGTGTCCCTCTTCCTCCATGTCGCTGCTGGTGGCAGAAACAGTCTGTGGAGGTGCCGCGTGGGAGGGGGGGGCCACCATTTTGGTCGAGGCGCGAGCTAGAGCTTCGGCAATAGGTTTTCCCGTTTGTTGAGGTTTTTGCGGTCTGCGCTGTCCGGCTTGAGACATGGTCGATGCCGTGGGTAGTCCGCAGGGTGTTGGAGATGTTTTCGGCTGGTGGGGGAGTAGTTAGCTCCGTGCTAATGTGGTGTTTGTCCGAGGGAACCGCGGAGCTCTCTCACTCACTCACCGACCGACATCGACAGCCGCGCACATGCGCCCTCCCGAACCCGGATTTCTTTGAATTGACAGTCTGGCTCATGAGAAGCGCATCCTGCAAGTAAAGGAGTTGACACCCTTCTTTCTAGCAGAAAAATAGTTATGAGGAAAATCTACAGAAAAGTTTGGATAGTATTTTCTTCTTGGTCTGTGCAGAGGAATGTTATTTCACCTTCGGTTCCTATTATTATCCTTGATTTTTTACAGGAGGGCCTGGATAAGAAATTGGCTTTTAGCACTCTTAAAGTACAGTTATCGGCTCTTTCTGTCTTTTTGGATTTAAAATGAATGGAGAATTCCGTTGGTGAAAAGATTTCTGTTAGCTGCAGAACCAAATTGTCCTCCTGAAAGCTAAAATGTTCCCGCCATGGGATTTATCTTTGGTGTTGGGAGTCCCCTTTTGAACCCATTGGTGAAGTCTCTTAAAATGGTTATTACTAAAGATGGCTTTTCTTTTAGCTATTGCATCTGCTTGGAGACTTGAGGATCTGCAAGCAATTTCAATCAAAGATCCTTTTTTGAATATTATAGCTGATGGAATTATTCTCAAACCAGATTCTTTGTGTTTACCAAAGGTATCTGCTCAGTTTCATAGATCTCAAGAAATTATTCTTCCCTCTTTTTGTGATTTAATCCTAAGGCTCCTAGAGAAGTTTTTTTTTTTTTTTATACTTTAGACTTTAGACGATGCTTAATAAAGTATTTGTTGATGTCTATCATTCAGAAAGTCCAGCCATCTTTTTGTTTTATTTTGTTTGCTGTCAAAGGATTGCAGGCATCAAATGCTTCCTTAACCAGGTGGATTAGGGAGATTAATGTCTTTTATTTATCTGGAAGCCGATTAATCGATTATTGAAAAAGTTGACAACTTTTTCAATAATCGATTATAATCGATTATGTCGATTAGTTGTTGCAGCCCTAGATCAGAGGGCCAAGAGGTCCTTGTTCTATCAAAGGGCATTCTACCAGGTCGTTGGCAACATCCTGGGCAGAAAAAACTGGGACATCGGTGGAACAGATCTGCAGAGAAACTGTTTTGTCAAGACAAGACACCTTGATGAGACATTATCAAGTTGAAGTGTTGTTGCAACAAGATCTCGCTTTTGGTCGAAAGGTGCTTCAGGGAGTTGTACCGCCCTAATGTAGGCTTGCTTGGTGTGTGCCTGCTTATCCTCTCAGGTTGCTGGCCTGGAAGATTTTTGGAGAAATGCTCTGTTAAACTTACTGGTAACTGTATTTCTATGAATCTTCCGGGACAGCAAGCCTACTTCCCACCCTGGATTATTTGTGCATCTTTAGTTTATGGGTGTGATTTTTTTCCCTCGTGCACTGATGGAAGTAGTTTACTTTTATCTCAACTGAGGGATAAGGGGGTGTGAGCGGTTTTTAACTGCTTTTTTTAAAATTGTTTCCCGTAGGAGGAGCCAATCTTTTCTCAGGTTGCTGTCCTGGAAGAGTCGTAAACTTACCGTAACGGTATTTCTAACAGAGCATATCATATCCAGGACCTGTCCTGAGAAATGAAGCTGATATCCAAAGGGAGCTTTAACATCAAAAAAATGTCAACACCATGTCTGTTTTAGATGTACAATCTGCTGACCAAGGTTTGAACCGTGAATAGAGCTTTTGCTCGAGTACTGGAATTATCGCTTTGGTGACATACCCTGTGTTTTGTCCAAAACTTTGATAGCACTGGAGGCAAATGTAACTACTACTACTGGTCTACATGCTTCTCAAGCAGCTGAATAGACTTTAACCTTAAATTAGTCTATTCTGTGATTCACAACATCATGGAAGGAGACCATGTCCTCTAGAAGGAAGGTTGGGGTTTCTTCCTAACCTCAAAAGTGCCATCCACTAAAAAAGGGGTATCCCACAACATAGGTTCCAAAATAGGGTAAAGTTTGGTAAGCCTGTTTTAGAAGACTGACCTCTTATCTATAGTCTTCTATTCCTCCAAAGCAAGAACCTTAACTTTTGTGAGTGGAAAGGTTGCCGGCTTTTTTTTGAGCTGTGGAAAGCATTTTCCTTTCTTACTCGGGGGCCTTCCTCCATTGGATAGCCTGCTTGTCCACTGTCAGAAATGGCTACACTAAGGCAAAATTGAATACTGAAGGCGCAAAATCCTTAGATATTCTCTATCTGAATAATGTTGTGTCCCTTTGCAGGACTAGAAATGGACTCGGCATGAGGGGCAGCAGATTAAGTCCCAGGAAGCTCTACAGTAGAGCTAAACTCTTTTATTGAGTCTTGTACCACTTGCTTGATCAGCCCCACAACATCTTGCTTCTGTTCGGAGTCCTTTTTCTCAGACAGGGCTGGATTTCCACAGGTTCAGTGGGGAGACTAGATCCTGCAAGGGGCTGGAATGAGGAGGAATGGTGCGAAGTGTAACAAGGAGGAGGAATGCTGACCATGTGACCGAGAATGCTTTCATGATTTCCTTGGAGACTTCCTTCATTCAGGGCTACAGAATTATGCATAAATCTCCATAACATGTGGCAGACCGTGTTAAGGAATGAAAAGCCAGAGCTGCAAGCGCACATATCTAGTGGACTGATGGGACGCAAGTGATAGGCTCATAATTGGGCTGCTTTTATATCATTCAGGAGGAATGATATATTATATAATCCATACCAAATTATCTTATTTCTAAGGCATTTATTAACAAATGCTTAAAAGATTTTTCAACTTGCATGCCAAATTCCTATTTCTTTCTATTACAGAAATGGCAACTATACTATAACATTTCTATCAGCAGTATGCGCACACGTTAAAACATTAAATTCTTTTTGAGTCCATTATGTAAAATCATTCTTATGGTTTATGTCCATGTAGCAGGCCTTGACTTACTGCTGAGCTCCCAGACTCCGCTGCAATTGTTAATTTGCGCGCCCTTGCTCAGTATATGCCAGCTGTTGATTGAAGTTTGTCATATCAAGCTGTCTCAGCAACATTTCCATACTAGTCTTTACACCACCTATTTATAGAGTACCCACATTCACCACCATATGCGAGGGTGTTAGCTCAGCAGCCGGTGCGTGTGACTCCCTGGATCAGTACCCCACAGAATAAACAGGCACAGCAAGCCGTGACTTTTGGTGAAAAGCAAACGTGCAGTTTATTTACACGATTTAGAAGCTCAAAACTACCTCAAAACAAAGAAATTGGGTGACAACTAAACCCAACTTTCCCCGACTGGCAGCCAAGAGCAACCTTGTGCTGCCCCAAGAACCTAACTCCCTACTTGAAAAACTGCCACACAGGCTGTATTTCACTGCGCATAAACTGGTTTTCACCGCACAGGTAGATTTTAAGCTCCCCGGTATATTGTCACACACAAACTGGTTCCAGGGTGGAGCAACTCCCTTAGCAGGTTGGGAGTCCAGTTTGCTTTAGACCTTGTTCACACCAAGTGCGTTCCAGGAGCAGAGCAGATCGGTTACAGACCGGATCAAAACTGCGTCCAATGTAGTCCAATGGTATTTTGGGCTCTAGTTCACACCGCAGCACTCGGTTCCAGAGCATGTAAAAAAAAAAACTGCAGCAAGCCCTATTTTACCTGCTCTGAAATGCATGCAAGCGCATCAAAAATGCATGCAAATGCACTGAACACACTTTTTTAAAACTAAAAACGCACCAGAACGCATCAAAAACGCGGCACAACCCACTGCACTGCGTGTGCAGAAACTCATGCAGATCTGGTCTGCATTTGGTGTGAACGAGCCCTTAGCTGGGCTTGTTAGCGCCAGCACTCCTGCCTCTCAGCACCTCCCCCCAGCTGATACACTCATTATAGAACCTGAATCTGGGACAAACATCTGCCATCCTGGCTACACCCAGATGTTTTCATCTTCCTGCTGTCACATGTATAAGTGATTCTTTTCTGCTATCCATGTGGTTTTCCACCAAGTTCTAAAGAGGTCTTTCTGGCACCCTATATGATATCAGCGGATGGTGAAAATTGCTTGGTTCATTGTTTTCCTGTTGCTGAAGAATGATGAAGTGTGGCTCCTAAATAAGCGTTTTTATTTTTGTTGATTTTATAATTAAAGGAGGACTATGAGGTGAGTGCTTTTCACTCACCTCATAGTTCTAGCCGACCTGTGACAAAGACTGTCGCAGGTCGGCTCGGTAGATCTGGAAGTGAGCGAACACATACTGGCGTTCGCTCACTTCTCGATCCTGTCACTGCTCTGCCGTGACGGGAGGGGCTGGATTCCCCCCTCCCCGCTCTGATCCTCCAGCTCTGACTGGTGGAACGGGCGGGGGAGGGTAAAACTGGCTCTGCCTCTAGATAGGCAGAGACAGCTGTCACTCACGCAGCTGGGCGGATCCAGACATAATTGTCGGGATTTGCTTCAGCTGCGGCGTCTCAGTATACCGCAAGATGTAGCTCGCGGTATACTGAGCTTAGGGTGATGGGAGGACGGTAGTTTTGTGTCCTCCCGTTACCCTAAGGAGAACTATGGGGAAAAGCCCTAACCCCATAGTTCTCCTTTTAAGAGGGACGGGGTTCAGAAACACAATAGGTTGCATTCTCATGGCACATCTTTTGGGCTGCTACCCTATTCAGCATAATTGTACAGGTGAAACTCGAATAATTAGAATATCGTGCAAAGTTCATTTATTTCACTAATGCAACTTAAAAGGTGAAACTAATATATGAGAGAGACTCATTACATGCAAAGCAAGATAATTCAAGCCGTGATTTGTCATAATTGTGATGATTATGGCTTACAGCTCATGAAAACCCCAAGAACCCCAAATCCACAACCTCAAAAAAGTAGATTATTACATGCAATCAATAAAACAAGGATTGTACAGAACAATATCGGACCTCTGAAAAGTACAAGCATGCATATGTACTCGGTACTTGGTTTGGGCCCCTTTTGCAGAACTTACTGCAATTACTTTTGCACGATATTCTAATTATTCGAGTTTCACCTGTGTATACACAGAGAAAATTGTCGAATGCAGGCACCACTCTAAGAATGACTCCTAAATAAAATTTAGAAAAAATGTTTTATTTGGGACAAAATTATATATTAAAAAAATGTAGTGACGCACCCCCTTTTTTAATTTTATTCTGATGTTTAAATAATTTGTGTCATTGGGTGCACAATTTCTAATTCTTGTCATACTGTAACATTGATCATCAGTGAACGCATATACATTGTGCACATTTTATGACCTTAAAACAATATAACTTTTACTTTGTTTAAGGCCTCATTCACACTGCTGCACATATATGCGCGTATTGTCATATATGCAACATATGCAAATAAATGGCTCCATGCACATAGCTGCATATGGAGCCGTATATTTGCATAGCGTAAACATGCGCAAAAACAGAATGGAACCGAGATGCGTCTGGGCAGCGTATTTCTGCGTGTTTACGCGCATGTACATGGGTACTCATTTAATATAGGGGAAACTTTTTTTTTAAAAAAAATTTCGGTAATTTTTCCTTAATATAGTAAAAAAATAAAACCCCCAGTGGTGAATAAATACCACCAAAAGAAAGCTCTATCTGTCCCCAAAAAAGGGTATAAAATTCATTTCAGTACAGCGCTGCATGACGGAATAAATGTCAGTTAAAGTACCGCAGCGCTGAATACTGAAAAATGGCCTGGATTGGAAGGGGGTTTAACACCGCGGATGTCAACTGGTTAAAAATTCCATTACGAGTGATGCATTCTGGGATTGCATATGGTGCACGCGTATATACGCAATATACAATTTTGCTCTTGCGTTGTGTGAATGAGGCCTTACAGAAGCCAATGTAAGCGTGTATTATAAGTCACGAGTCTCTTAATAGTAGGACTCCTTATTCAGTTTAATACAGGAGACATGCTACCCTTCAACCAGAATTGTATGCCAGCATCTTTTGGGCTTACTACAGTGGGTTATTCTGTGACATTTCCAGCTTGTCCCTACCGTCCTGCAGCCATACCGGGCATCCCTGTACCACAAACATCCTTTAGTAGCTGTGCAGGTGAGTACATCCTTTGCCTGCTAGATCTAGAATACATTGCAAAGCCAAGGAAAAAAAAAATCAAATGCTCTGTTATTTGTTGATACATACCTAAACTTATCATATGCACACAGCTTTGACATTTTTTTTTCCTGAAAGCACAGGACCTGTACATGAATATATATAGTGCTGCTGGGGGTGTTTTTTATTTATTTTTTTTAAATCCCGCGATCATTGATTGTGCAAATATTTATTGAAACCATATTTTCTCTTCCGTTTATTGAAGGACACCGCGGGGGCGGAGATCTGGAACCACAGGGTTATATCACCAGCTGCAGGAGTAGGAGCTATGAAAAAAAGAAAAAACTAAGGATCAGCCTAGGGGCTGTCCCTGCTGGTGGCCAGCCCCCACCTGCTAACCATAGCCTCAGTTTTTTGCCTACATCAGAGTTAGCACCTCAGATTTGCTGTTCAGATTCTTTGGTTGTTTTTTGTTTCTCCTGTGTGTGTTTGTTATTTTTTCCTCAGGAGATCTTCAAGGAACTGCTAAGTGGGTGACACTAGGGATGCCTTGTAGTTCTGCATAGCAAACGCATGCAGATCTCCGCCCACTGCGAGTACGCTATATTCTGTGGTGGACAATATGACTGGGGTCTTGGCTGACCAGTCACAGTACCCCACGTGGGCCAGCGACGTCCGAACTGCGGCTAGAGACGTGCCACTACTGGTCTTGGCCACCTGGTCACTGTACCCTGCTCTGGTGGAGGTGTACTGCTGCCAATGTCTAGCTCTTGTGTTGGTCTGTATGGTGGTGCTGGGGATTGTAGTGCCTTGCAGGCTCTCTGCTGTCCTCTTCTGGTGGTATGTTGAGGGCTGATCTGCTGCTCCTTGATGTGGTAAGGCCTGGGGCCTGAGATCACGGCCAATGTTCCGGGCATGTGGCTGCGGGAATTAAGGCCACGGCTTGCGGCCTAGTTTTTGCCATCACGTTTTTGGGCTGAGGGTCCATAGCGGTGTTCTCCGGGGGTATTTGGTGGGGTTTGGGCTGCAGTGGCCGCGGTCCCTGGTTGGTTCTGTGCCTCTCATTGTCTAGTGCAGGTCGCTGCTTGCAGCCTAGCGCAGCAGTGGTGATGGTGGCCATTTTTGTTTTGGGAGGCCGCTCTTTTATCAAGGGGGTTTGGGCTGCGCTGCCAAAACCCCCATTTGTGTCTGCAGCGCTCATTGCCTAGGGTGGCATAGCTAAGAAGGCGGCAGCCATTTTTCTTCTGAGCATCTCGCCCTTCCTGTGAAGGCGCTTCCTTCTGCTCGGTGCTGGGATTTGGCACATGGAGGAGGCGTTCCCTTGCTTCGTGCAGCTGGTCTGGGGTGCCGCAGTTGCTGTGAGGGACACGTGAGTATCCCTGTTTGCTGCTCTCCCCCCTCGCCAGTTGAAGACTGTATCCACCAGCTTCTCAACTCCAGGCTAGTGTCATCCCGGAGGAGGATTCTCTGTCTTTCAAGGATACCATGGACAGGAAAACGGAAAATCGAGAACTATGTATGCCATCGCTGGAGTTTTACTATGGCTGGCCTCGTCTTCTGCCTTGGTGTCACAGATTTTAATGGACTGGACCAAACTGTTGCTTCAAAGTCTCACTGATGAGCAAGTTTCTTCTACCCATGTCGAGCTGACAGAACAGCTGGTGCAGAGTTTGAAGTGTTAATCTTATTGCTGCGCTGGATTCTGGTTCCTGATGCGCAATTTTGTTGTCCTCGCGCAGGAGACCGCCTGGTGCTACCCTGGATGAGATTTATAACCCTACTCTCATCCAGGGTAGCACCAGACGGTCTCCTGTGAAGGGCAGTTCAGTGAGAGGTCTGAATGGTCTTATCAGCAGACCAGCAGGAAAGCCACAGCAATCTGCAAAGAATCAAGGCAGAAACAATGGTTCCCTGGGTGACCTCAATAAAATATCTGGGTTTAAGAGCACCTTTCTGCCTTAGGTCAGGAAATTCAAAGACCAACGTTGGAAGTCTGGTCCTTCTTTTGAAGCCCCCCGGCCTCTGTGGAAAAGGGTATGAAGTCCTCCAAGCCCTCCAGCTCTGCAATTTCCAAGCATTCCTGGAAGTACAAGTCCTCCAAAGCTGCCAAGTTGTCCTCTACATAAAGGTTTGCCCTCACCTCTACTTCTCAGGCTGAGGGGTTGCGTTTGAGATTTTTGAAGATCTTTGGTTGTCTTGCGTTTCAGGCACTTGGGTGCACAAACTTCTCTTCAGGTTAGAAGATAGTCCCATCTTTCAAGCCCAGATTTATGTCCCATCTGGAGGACTTTTTTTGTTTTTTTTTTCCTTCAAACCTGCATTTTTCTCCCAAACTACTTGCTGGATGTACATCAAGCTGTCACAGATCTCGTCCCAGGGGGTGGTTTTCCCAGTTCTGCTCTTAGAGACGTTCAGAGTCTTCTATTTAAAATCTATTTATTGTTCCCAAAAAGAATGGGCTGAATCCCCTACTCAAGAGACTGAACACCTTTTGTGTGGGTTCAGAATGGAATCAATGTGTTCCATGGTGGCGATTCTTCATCAGGGTGATTCTCCTTTCCGCAATCGACATCAAGGATGCTTATATACATGTGCCAGTATGTTGCAGTCATCAGCGCTTCCTTCGTTTTGCAATGGGGGAGGACCACTTCCCGTTTGTGGCGATAACTTTTAGACTGGCGTCTGCTCCACGGGTATTCACTAATATCTTGGCCCCAGTTTTAGCGCAGTTACATTGCAGGGGGATTTCGATCATGGGATACTTGGATGAACTTCTGTTGAAAGCTGAATCTTACTCCGAGATGGTGACCAACCTAGCAATTATGAATGATGTGAAACCTCGCGCCACTACTCTAATCAAGTTAAGCAGCAGCTAAAATCTGTGTGGTCCGATATAACGTATGAAATTAATGGTAAAAGCCGCGCTGTGTGAATGAGACCGCAAAGTGTCAGATATAGTAGATGCTGACCTTGGAGTAATGTGATACAATGTGTAAAAAGTGCAAAACAAAAAAGAAACGCATGTATATAACATGCACCTTAGTGTAAAAGTAATTGCTACAAAATATCCATAATGAAAAATCAAATGCACTAAATATTAACTGTGAATCAATGTGATGCAATGTGCAAAGAATACCGACAAGAAAAACGCATGTGTGTAACTTGCACTCCAGTGAAAATAATAAATGGTTAAAAAATGTCCATGATCCTGGATCTTCAATAGTCCATTAAGTAAACAGAAGATAAAACATTGGATGTAGAATAAACTTAGTCTCCTGTGACCATCAACA
>NW_017306691.1:972600-1000431 GCF_000935625.1 Nanorana parkeri | reverse complement strand
TATTCGGCATCAGGTGCTTCCTCTACCTGTTTTGAATTAGAGGAACAGCGCATACAGACCCTGGTGGGTCTCTGCTAAAGGTGAGGTGCATTCCAGAAGATTTCTTTGTTGATGGTCACAGGAGACTAAGTTTATTCTACATACAATGTTTTATCTTCTGTTTACTTAATGGACTATTGAAGATCCAGGATCATGGACATTTTTTAACCATTTATTATTTTCACTGGAGTGCAAGTTACACACATGCGTTTTTCTTGTCGGTATTCTTTGCACATTGCATCACATTGATTCACAGTTAATATTTAGTGCATTTGATTTTTCATTATGGATATTTTGTAGCAATTACTTTTACACTAAGGTGCATGTTATATACATGCGTTTCTTTTTTGTTTTGCACTTTTTACACATTGTATCACATTACTCCAAGGTCAGCATCTACTATATCTGACACTTTGCGGTCTCATTCACACAGCGCGGCTTTTACCATTAATTTCAACCTAGCAAATATGGTGAGGATTCTGGAGGCTTTTGATTCGCAAGAAGTAATCTATCCTTCTCAGCTGGAATATATATAGACCTTGCGGTGGACACCACCTTGGCCAGGGTGTTTCTTCCTCCGGAGAAGCTTCGTAAACTTCATTCTCATTTCAGACTTCTATGCTCCCCGAAATGGGTGTTAATCCGCTTCTGTATGCAAGTGCTTGGCCTGATGGTGGCCTCCTTTTTAAAGCGGTCACTTATGCGCAATATCATATATGTACCATCGCAAGAGAATGTTTCTCTGCAGAACCCAGGTCTCCTTTATCGCTGGACAAGGAAATTCCCGTGAGTCAAGCAACACATGCCTCTCCTTTTGCTGTCCTTCATTCTCCAGCTCTTCTGATGAAGTCCTTCCTACAGCTGCTCTGGACTTTTGTGACGATGGATGCAAGTCTTCTTTGGTGGGGTGGTCTGGGTTGATGGGACGTCGGAGTTATTGGGTCACCTGATAAATGTGTTGGAACCCCAGGCAATTTGGTAAGGGACCAGTTGGACAATGAAATGGCTGTGGCCTACAACAATCAAGGAGAAACAATAAGCATGGCCGCGGGGTAGGTAATGTATGAATTCTTTGCTGGGTGTCTGGTGATTGAGTGGTATAAAATCTTGGTGAATTATTTGTAAAGCCGACAGTCGGCTTTACAAGTTTAAACAGCAAAAGCCGCCGGTAGTCTGTTTAAACAGCCCTGATGCTGGCGACGTCAGTCACGAAGGGGTTAAAGCAAATATTAAATAATTTAACAAACAGTGTGAATTTAGTTCAGACACTTAATAATGCACCCCAAACCAATTCCCTGAGTTCATTGAGCATATGGTGATTTCTTACCAAAATAAATATCTCCCAATTTATATTAATCAAAATAATTTATTAATATACAAGTATAATATATCTCTGTACAAAGCTTAAATTACTGGTGATTACAATACAAATATACAATCAAAGAAATAAATAAAGTAATTATCAAAATATTCAAATGTTCAAAAAATTCAAATGATCAAAATATTCAATATTCCGATGACCGCGATGCTGAACTGGCAGTGTGCGCTTGCGCACACCTGCCCGTCCGGCTTTTATCTTACGAACATGCTACACACCCGCCGAAAATCGTACGATTCTCGGCGGGTTTTTGAACATGTTGCTAAGGTAAAAGTCGGGCGACCTTACAGTAGCAGAGGTCGTACGGCTCCCACACACGTTACGATAATCGTACGATTGCGGGATTTCCCACGATTATCGTAAGGTGTGTGGGCACCTTTACAATCCTGACAGACTAGTAAGCCTATGGTCTTCAGAACTTAACAGGAACAAAACAAGCAAACAGGCTAGTATACCTACAATAGCAAACTAGTTACACACAGATATGTACCCATATATACACTACAATCTCAAAGAAAATTGAAAAAGATATGAAAAATGATCAGAATAATTTACCCTGCACACTGTTAAAAAGAATTATAATAAAAACACTAATAATAAAATATAATCACTATGACTAGAATTAAGGAAGATAGTCTCGATATTTAGTCAGTATCTCACCAATCCTTCAAAAGAAAAATGCTTGTCTTATCGGATGAGATAATGGCTTGTTTTAGGCAGCAAGGGTTAGAGGTCTCAGCAATGATCAATGAGTGGCAGTCCTTTGTTATATCCAGCAAGTGGCCTTCAACGGTCTTTCTTTCTTTTTCTTCCTCCTTCCTCTTCAGAAGTGTCTCATGGTATTTTATATGGTTGAGAAGCATTGTTCGCATTGACGACTCCCCAACCACTATTTGCTTTCTTCCTATTGATCGGTTCAGAAATGGTAGTTGATTTGGTCATTTCACTTATATTGTCTGCAGTCAGTTGAGTAAGCCTTGGATGTGTTTGATAACTTACTCAACCTTAGACAATAATCATAGGTGACATCAATCTTGGAACAATAGGGTGAATTAGCTGTCTTGGAGTCTTTTATGTTTTTTGGTTAATTTTTCACATGGAGCCAAGATATCCTTTAATCTGGGTATTTCTTGATTCATTACTTTTATTTACTGACCTTGAAGTTAAGGGTCTCAGCATTGTCAATTGTGGTTGAATGGTTACCCAGGCTTTAGACCTTCTTCATTTGCAGTGTTTACCTCTGAATAAATTTGGTTAGTACAACAACTAGTTCCTCAAGGCCCTCTTCTCGATTGTGTGTTCATTGCTTAGTCTTGTACGCAATGGGCTATTTAGGTTAATTTATCTGTCTAGCACAGACTTCTGGCCCTTGACTTGGCGAGTATTTAGAAAAGTTTGAATTAGTTTCTGTAAAAGTCATAGTTCATCAAGTTTTTCTAATTTTATATAGAAATACCCTGACAGGTGGAGAGGCACGTTCCGACTATTTCCAGTGTACATTATCTCAGTTGCCAGTCTCTAGATCCAGGGGAGTGGCTGCTATGTCCGAACATGTTTCATTAGATTTGCCTTCGTTGGGGGGTGCCAGATGTGGATTGCTTTGGCTTCTCACCTCAACAGGAAGGTCAACGGATTTGTGGCCAGGACAAAGTTTGTGTTCCTATTCACACAGCATATCTAACAATTAAAAAAAAGAAAAATAACTGCGATCTTGAACGGTCCTAATAGAAAGACGTAGGACAGACGGAGCGTCTCCTCATTAACATACAATGTCCTCAGGGCTTTAACTCTTTTTTTAGGGCAAACAGTGCTCATCTAGTTTATAAGTGATAAAGAAATCTGCCAGCAGTGCAGACAGTTAATTTGAAACAAAACTCCCCCCCAACCCTCTAGACGGTGAGAACTAAGCAGGGGATGGTAGGTGGTGTGGGCCAGATTTTATTGGGTAATTCCATTTTCCCATATTACTTGGGAAAGTGAGCTTGCTCTTTAAAGGAGGACTATGAGGTGAGTGATTTTCACTCAGCCTCATAGTTCGAGCTGACGTGTGACAATGAAATTGTCACATGTCGGCTCTATAGATCAGGAAATGAGGGAACACATACCGTCACTCACTCCTTGATCCTGTCCTTGCAGAGAGCCTAACTGTCACGGCTCCCTGCAGGGATTCTCCCAGTTCCAAACCTCCAGCACTGACTGGAGGAATGAACGGGGGAGGGTACAGCTGGCTCTGCCTCTACATAAGCAGAGCCAGCTGTCAATCATGCAGCTGGGTAGATCTCGACAGTAATGTCAGGATCCGTGTCGGCTGCAGCGGTCTCAGTATGTAGCTCAGCTGTAGCTTGCGGTATACTGAGCTTTGGGTCACGGGAGGATGCTAGTTTATGTCCTCCCGTGACCCTTAGGGGAACTATGGGGAAAAACACTGTCCCCATAGTTCTCCTTTAATGCACATTGTGCGTGAAGGAGAGTTCTGCTGCTTGGCTACCACAATATGGCACACAGTGGAATGGCTGCAGCGCTCAACGCACAGGCACCATGTCCTATGCATGCATTTATTTGCATGCAGATGACGGTGGCAGCGGTGTTGGTTTTAACTTTTTTTTTTACTTTATCACTTTTTTATTTTTATATATTTTATTTTTTATAACTATTTTATTTAATTTTTTTTCTCCCACTTAATTTTATTCCTATTACATAGTGCTTAAAAACTCCTATGTGATTGGATGTGACAGGTTCTCTCTATGGAACCTGTCCTCCAACACAGAACTGATGTTCTGTGCAGTTCCTGACGGCTGAGACAGGTGGCGCTGTGACCACAGCGCCACGGTCTCAGTGATCACACAGCAGACGAAGAACGTGATTTCTTCGCCTGCTCTTCGGACTCTATGGTCAGCTCGTGTGCCGTGGTCACGGCGGTAACCGGACACAATAGCCGCCGATCCTTTCATACAAGTGATCTAATTAGATCATTTGTATAAAAATTTATTCTATAAAGCTTTAAAATGAACAGTTTAAAACAGGGTGTCACTGGTGGTGCTGCAGTTTACCTGTCCTTGTAAATCCCAGGTGTGAGTCGGGAAGAGCTGTGAGAATGGCAAAAGATATGTGACCTCCTCTTTACCAATCTCCTCTGTTATAAAATGAAACCACAAGTGTTCAGCTCTGTGCACTTCCAGGTTCAAAACTTCAGTTTTCTAGTAGTGGTTTGCGAAGATGGAGGTCTCTGTGTCCTTGTTCTGCTTTGACTGAGGGCAGAAGAGGTGTCAGGAAAAAATACAGTTTAACCACTTAATGACCAGGCGTTTGCACCCCCCTTTTTTAGTATTTGACTTGACATTTATTCCGTCATGCAACGCTGTACTGAAATTCATTTTATACCATTTTTTTGGGGACAGATATAGGGTGTTTTTTTTGGTGGTATATAATCACAACTGGGGTTTTTATTTTTTGCTATAAAGGAAAAATTACTGAAAATTTCAAGAAATAAAAGTTGTTTTTTTTATATGGTTAGGAAACCATTATTACCCAATTTTTTTGGTAAAATATAAGACAGGGTCACGTCGGGTAAATGGACACCAAACATGTCAAGCCTTAACCACTTGAAGACCGGGGTGTTTCACCCCCTTCCTGACCAGGACATTTTTCAGTATTCAGCGCTGCGGTACTTTGACTGTCGTTTATTCCATCATGCAACGCAGTACTGATACGAATTTCATACCATTTTTTGGGGACAGAGAGAGCTTTCTTTTGGTGGTATTTATTTAATCACCGCTGGGGTTTTTATTTTTTACTATATAACAAAAAAAGTACCCTAAATTTTGAAAAAAAAAAACATGTTTCCCTATAAAATGTTATGAAACATTTATTTTCACCCCAATTTTTTGGTAAAATATAAAAGACGGGGTCACGTCGGGTAAATAGACACTAAACATGTCAACCTTTAAAATTGCGCGCGCCCGTGAAATTGGGGGGAGGGCGGGGACTTTAAAACATTTTTTGTGTTATTTTTTTTAATTATTTGTGAAATAATATTTTTTTTAGCTTTATTTTTTTTTAATGCTGTAATTTTTTTTTTTTTAGGCAACTTTATTGCTTTAACATAGGGGACTAAGAAACCCCCTATGTAATAGCCAGTTCACAAAACAGGTCCTCTTTATGGAGACATCAAGGGTCTCCAAGACCTCTTATGTCACCTAGGGACCCCCACAGAAGCTGATGAAGCAGAGATCTGCTTCATCAGCTTCTCTCCGGTGTTCTGCACCAGAGAATGACACTGAATGCAGGAAGTCATGTAACATACTGTGCAGTTCTGACGGCTGAGACATCGCTGGCTGTTTACATGCTCACAGTTTTCCCTCTCGTGTGCTCGCTGAGTCCCGCACACGAGAGGGGGGAGGGGCAGGACGTCTTAAGACGCCCTCCTGCTCCTAGCAGACTGCCGTCCGGCCGTTCACAGACGTCCAAGGACGGAAGGTGGTTAAAATTGCGCGCACCTGCAAAATCGCAAAAGACTACCATACCCAGGGCTAAGAAACCCTCTATGTGATGACAAAGAGATGCGACAGGTCCTCTTTATGGAGACATCAGGGGTCTCAAAGAGCAAGCCGGCGGATCGCTTGTACATAAACAGGCATCGCTGCCTGTTTATAAATTTGGACAGTTTCCCGCTTGCATGTGTGAGCGGGGCCAACAGGACGTCTTTTGACGGCCTGTTGCAGCCGGGAGGCGGCTAATTAACAAACAAAAAAATGTGTTTTTGTTTGAAAAATAATTATGCGGCTTTAAAATTAAATGATGTAGGTATATATTTTTTTTTATTTCATTAAAGGAGAACTGTGGGGTCAGTGCTTTTCCCCATAGTTCTCTTAAGGGTTACAGGCGAACACAAAAAGCGTTCTCCCGTAGCCCAAAGCTCAGTATACCGCGAGTTACAGCATGCGGCATACTGAGACGACGGGGCGGATCCCGACAATACTGTCTGGATCCACCCAGCCGGCGAGATTGACAGCTGGCTGTGCCTATCCAGAGGCAGAGCCAGCTGTGCCCGCCTCCTCCCCCGTCCGTTTTGCCAGTCAGCGCTGGTGGATCGGACAGGGGAGGGGGGGGGAGACCTGTGAGTGACAGTCACGGCTCTCTGCAGGGATAGATCGAGAAGTGAGCGAGCGCCGGTATGTGTTGGCTCACTTCCCGATCTACTGAGCCGACCTGTGACACTTTCATTGTCACAGGTCGGCTCAGCTTATGAGGCTGAGTGATTTTCACTCACCTCATAGTTCTCCTTTTTAAAATATATTTTCCCATTCTATTTAAGTGGGAGCAAAATCAGCCTGCCCTCGTATATATGTGGATGCAATATAGTTTTCCTGTTATGACATCTCCAAAAAGGTTAAGGGCATTGTGTGAGATATTTACATAAAAGTTATTTTTTTTCTTTTACTGAAAATATAGTGTATAAATATCTGTTTAACGTTAACTCCTATACGATGGTGTAACATGTATGTAGTGTCACAGAAGCGGGCTTTCTTCCATAGAGCTGCATGTATGCGGCATGTGTTTGTGCCAGAGTGCACTCAATATTGCGCCCCCAGCATGGAGACCAATCTGTCATAAGTCTTTCTTATATTCCTTCGCTCCATCTAATGGCCATAATGTGCAATTTTTGACTTGAAAAGAAATTATACAAAGCACATTTGTTTTGTTTTTTTGCCTCTAGTCACACAAAATGAATGTTCAGTGATTCACAGGGCAAATGGCTGTGCATATTGTTCATAAATGGACCCCATTGTATCTGTATGTGTAGAAGAAAGTCTGTTATAAATGTCTATATCAGGGCTTAATCTAGGTTATTGTTGAGGGTCAATAGTTTGTTCGTTCTAGGTAGGATAAAAAAAAGTGCAATATTGATTGTGGGCCCTACTATGGTACAAAAATATATTACACACAGGTGGTGAGTACTGAGGTTGTGTGGTGTTTTTTTTACCATTTTTGGGCCACTTTTTCTTTTCTAAAGATCAAATTGGGAACTGAAGCCATTTTTTTTCTTATTTAGAGTGGAGATATTAGAGCACCTGTCAGATTTTGTGTTTTTTCTGCAGTCTATGTTTCTATGAGAGAGATTTAACCTCCCTATTTGTCCTGGTGACATCACTGAAAGTGAAAGAAAAATTCCAGATTGTGGCGGTTGTCACCAGAACAGGAATAGATGTTAAGTGTTCTAATGAGGACACTAGTTCTAGTGACCTTGCTGACCACCAGGTAATTTCCTTACTTTGGAGGTATTCCTTCTCGCTTCTTGTTGTGGCTTTTGGACAGTAAGCGGAGGGAAATGTCCCCATTGGGACACACATGGCAAAAAAAAAAAGCTGACGGGTTATAACCTTCCGTTACTCTATCCAAAGCTAAAAAAAAGTTTTGGCTTCAGTTTTTAATATTTACCAGCAAATGAAGGCCCAGTTTGTCCTGGAGAAAACTTGGATAAACTAACTGGAAAGATATATGTACAGTTTTACTAAAAATGGGCATACACTGTGCGAATTTTGGGCGGTTCTCCAAAAAAAAACCAGACGAAATTCGCACAGTGAGTGCTGCTGTTGACACCCTTTTTGTTCAGCATCCTTCGAACAGCTTTTCGAAGTAGGCGGCGACTGCTGTCAGAATACAAAAACTGCGAGGATTCCTTGATCAACGTGCTGGTAGCATTGATGGCGAAATCTGCTTGTGTTTTTCTGTTTTGTTTTTTTTCTGCCCACGGGGTGGAACAAAAAAAAAATAACGGTGTATTGCCAGCATAACACATGCCATGGTTGCAAAACTGGGTTCAAGTGTTAAGGTTTATTGACCTTGAAATTGACTCTCGACCCCTTTTTTTTTTTTTTTTTAAATACTGCTTTAACATTTCTACTTTCAGTATATGTTCAAACAGATAATGTACATTTAGAGTATTACAATGTGTACAGTAGTGGAAACATTTGTCAGCATAAAGCTTAACGTTATATTAAAGTCAAAAGTGTTTTTTAAGCTATTTCAAATTCTGATTATATCACTTACAATGGATGCTCCTTGATATTTTAAAGTTTTGTTTCCTGCAGAAGTGTCTGGTCCCCTGAGCACCGGCCCTGATTTCTTGTTTTATGGTGGCTCATTTACCTTGCAGGGTTCTAAGGAGCCACCCCAGTGTGTGCTAGTAAGCTGTGTGTGTCTCTACAAACACACAGGCACAGCAGGCAGACACGCATACCTGAGAGATGTTAGAGCTATAGTTCACACCACAAACTGCGTTCCAGCCCGATTTGGTGCCGGAACGCACAGGATCGCATTCCGGCCAGCGACCTGCGTTTAGGGGCGGTAGAGGGGGCATGGTGGTGCATTTAAGTTAATGGCACTGCAGCCACCCCCCTGGCGCAGTGCGATTGCTCACAACGGAACATGTGGCACATCAATGCCTGTGTTCTGGTCCGGTGCAGCCAGAAAAAATATTGCAGCATTTTTTCCAACAACAACAGATCAGTACACAGGCATTGATGTGCCATGCGTTTCAGCTGCGGGCGATTGCACTGTGGGCGTGGCTGCGGTGCCATTGACTACAATGCACCGCATTGCCCCCTCCCGCCCCTATTTGCAGGGAGGCGGCCGGGATGCGATCCTGTGCGTTCCGGCATTAAATTGTGCTGGAACGCACTGTTAGTGGGGTGACCTAGCCCTAAGGGCTCAGTCACACTAGATGCAGTGCGTTCCGACCCGATTTTGGCCAGAACGCACTGCCTCGCATTGCGGCCGGCTCACTTTTTAGTGGGGCAGGAGGGGGCGTGGCGGGCAGGAGGGGGCGTTGCGGGCCATTCAAGTGAATGACGCTGTAGCCACGCCCTCCGGACGCAATGCGATCAGCCGCACGGGATCGCAAGGCACCTTGTGCCTGCGGTCCGGTCTTGTGCGATCAAAATAGTGTGTAGTCTAGTGTGACTGAGCCCTTAGGATTACATTGCAGCAATATAAATATTACAGTGATTATCTAAATATAAACGCATAGGAAATAATTATTAAACAAACAAAAAAGACTGCAGCCATCACACAGTATGCAATGCAATGAATAGGCTGTTTATGCAATAAACATAAGCAATAAAGTTTGTTTGTTTTTTAAAGAGAAAAAAAAATATCTTGCTTTGCTTTGGAGAATTGATCAGACACAGCAGAACTAGACAACACGTGCAGGCAGCAGCTGTTGCCAATCTAAAGTGGGCGGGGATGTACATGTAGGGATGACCTTCTTGTAGTCCTGCTTCACGTGAACGAGCACACAGACACCGTTAGAAGCTCCAGAGAAAAGGCAGTCAGCTGAAAAACGGAAGTCCTCTCCAGCAGGAGAAGATATAAGGATTGAAGAGGAAGAGCAGCAAACAGAAGGAAAACAACCATGGATTACAGTAAGGCGCACATTACAGTATTGTTTTATGTTAAAAACTCTGAGGCTTTAATGTCACTTTAAGGTAGAAGAGGTGTTTTGTACGTCTGAGGGCATTCTCCGCTCGGCAAGTAAGATGCAGGTATAGGTTCCGACACGCGACGTCTAGGGCCTTTTTGTGTTGGGCAGTCGAGCGCTCCTGGAATTCACGTTCCAGGGAGTGGAGGCTGGCGGTGTATTTTTTCTTAAATATAGAGGCGGTTTTGATCACCGCTTTATGGGCCTCCCAAATGGTGAGTGTGTCTGTCTGGGACGAAATTCAGGCTAATGTAATCCATGAGGTGATAGCGGAGGGAGGCTTTTAAAGAAGTCGGAAAAGAGTCATTAAAGGACCAAGAAGGGGTAGCGTCGCTTGCTAGCAGCGAGGATAGGGAGATCATAACGGCGGAATGGTCAGACCAGGAGATGGGAAGGATGCGGGCACTAGTAAGAGAGAGCCCAGAGCTATAGAGCGGGTGTTGGAAGTGGGGGAGGAATCCGACCTATTGAGAGGGAAACGGCACTGAGTTAGGGTGCCTTTCTGGTGTTGTGTGATCAGTTGTAAAAGGTGGGTGAAAAATGGGAATTGGTTCGTATTGGGTGCATAATATGTGACAATGATCACTTCTGTGTCATGTAACACACCGGAGAGGAGTAGATGGCTCCCTGCCGGATCCCTGATCTCCCCTGTACACACAAACTGGGCTGCTCCGGTAAAGGCAATTAGGACACCCCTATGTTTTGTGCTTGCGCTGGCTAAATAGACCTGAGAATAGCGACGGCCAAAATACGAGGGGGTGGAACTGCGGGAGAAGTGGGTCTCCTGCAGACACACAACGTTCGCCCCCAGGGAGCGAAACTGGCGAAACGCCGTTCTCTTATGCGGGAGGTTAAAGCCCTTCGCATTGAGGGTAAGGATTTGTACCGGTCTCATGGTGGGAGCCAAGGGAGGAAGCTTATTAGAGTGCATCTGCTGGGGGAAGATTTAGTGTATTCAGGCGTACTATCCCCCAACCCACGGAAGTAGGTGAGGAAGGGGGGAAGGAGGAAGGGATGCAGCTGGAAAGGGTAGTGAGAGCAAGAGAAGAAAGGCAAAGAGACATAACAAAAAACGCACTCAGTGCTACAAGCATGTCTAATAAGACCTAAGTAGGTTCTAAAATTAACCCAAACAGGCCGGGGGCCCTCGGGAGGAGATGTCCGACACACAAAGGCCCATGCGGGGGTCACAAAACCTCTCCGGGCCCGAGCAACCTCTTTACAAAACATCGTAACATAACTAGTTTGTCAGCAATGAAAGTAATCGTGATATAACCCAGGGTAGGGAGGGCATGTGGGGGCGGGAAAGGGAAGGTGGGTGAATGGGTCCTCGGGGGGGGAGGGGAAAGAGTGGCGGAGGGGAAGGGGAAGGGCGGGGGGGAAGCAATAAGGACACCTTCGTGTTGCAAACAGCCCTGTTCGTATGCATCGGTAGGGGTACAGGTAGTCAAGCAGGTATCATTGCTATATGCTCATCCCAACAGTGGAACAATATGGGCAAGAGCCCTGCAAAGTAACAGTGTTACAGTGAGAGGATCCAGTTAACCCACACGGGTCTACGGAAGCTGGATGGCTCATCACTGTAAGGAAGACATTGAACATTGTGATTAAAGGCGGTTATCAAGTTGGTGTATGGTCTTAAAAATCACTAAGCATAGGCAATAGAGAAATAAACATAGGGGATGGGTGTGTAAAAGCAAAGATTACTATGCAAAAGTACATTATACATAAGTACAACACCAGTAACAGCATGAATTTAGGTGCTCACTGTTGAAGATCTATTGCAGGTAGGTCCAGCTGAGGATGATGGACAGTCTTGGAGATAGTGTCCGCAGTTCAAATTGCTTTTTAGGATGTGTTCAGCTGTAAGGGGAGAAAGGCAAAAGAGGAAAACACATGGGATGGATGGGGATGTAGGGGAAGGGGGTCGGGTAGTCTCGTTTATATTATTCCTAGAAATAACTGGTTGAACAAACTGGCAGTCATTTTGAACCAGACTGAGGGTGAAAACAGATCAAGTGGCTATATGCCACGTGGGGGGTCGCCACAGCAGCATCAGGGACCTCACCCAGCCTGGTCAGATTCCGATCCTGATGCGTGGGCTCTTCTCCGGCGGGATGGTGAGCGGTTCCTCCGTGGAAGGGCCGATGAAGGAGGTGGAGGCTGTCAAGCCGGTGAGTGGCCACGGTGGGTTGGTAGGTAAGCCGTCGTCTCCGGGAGACTCAGGGTGTTCAGGTGGTGCTGCATCTCATCCAGCGTTGTGCCTGATTAGGTGCGACCGTTGTGGGCGAAGGAGAGCCGGAAGGGGAAGCCCCAGCGGTATGGGATGTTGCGGGCTTGCAGGACCGGCTTCATTTTCCTCCTCTTGGCGATGGTAGAAGGGGCTAGGTCCGCAAACACTTGGTAGTCGTACCCCTGGAACGATAGCGGGGTCCGGTTTCGAGTCAATTAGCGGTGTCGTCCATGCGGGCCTCTAGGTCCGCTGTGCTGTGTCCCAAGTCCCTGATTTTCCTTGGTCAGCCGCTCTGGTATTTGCTTGGATGTGATCTGCAGGGCCTTGTTCAGCATTTTGTCGATCCGAGCCAGGAGTTCCTTGTGGGGGACGGGGAACTGGCTCGGCTGTCTCCAGCTTCATCACCCCTTGGCACAAAGGCTGCACGGGTGAAAGGAGAGGCGCGTGGGCCGGTTGGCGCCATCTTGAAGGCCGCACCGGCTAGTGCCTCCTTGATTGGCGGCTTCTGCTTCGTTTTGGTGCCTGGGCGTGACATGATCTTGGCTCACGAGGTGCAGAGGGTGCTGTTCAGCGATCAGGGGATTGTTTTGGGTCAGTCTGGAAGGCTGTAGAGGCTACTCTGGACCCGGCAGGTACGGAGCCGACCTAAGAAGCGTCCGTCCTAGCTCGTTGCGTGCATGCGCCCCCCATTTCACATGCATTTTGCTCAAAGAACTAGATTTTTATTTTCTCTCCTTGCCTTTTCCCATATTTCTGCTGTAAAAACACACCTGTGCAATACAAACCAGTTTAGGAAACCCATCTAAAAATGAATAAAAAAAACTAATTTTAAAGAAGGAATAGTGAATGAGTGCAATACTCGTCCCAATAGTTAGAGCCTACGTGTGACACTGCAGTAGTCACACATTGGCTCTGTAGATCGAGAATTGAGCGATCACATACAACTGATCGCTCTATTCATGATGTCACTGCAGAGTGGTGACTGTCAGTCACCGCTCCCTGCAGGGATTCTCCCCTCTCTTTCTCCAGTGCTGATTGAAGGGGCAGACATGGAAGGGATGTGAACAGCTGGCTCTGCCTCGGCTATAGGTGTCTGTGTGTTGTGTGTTTTTTTTTTTTTTTTTTTTTTTTTTTTTTTTTATGCAGGGGTGGAAACAGGTCCTTCGTTGCACACAACACAAAGTAGCCTGAAGCAATAAGTCATGTTAAATTCTAATTGTAAGCTAAGAGTATTATATTTATACTGATTTTAAATGATACATTATCTTAAAGGTACCTTATGCTAAATTTGTGTCTAGAATTATTATTTTTTTTTTTTTTTGTACATTTTGCTAAACCTGATTTTTGTTAAAAATGGGAGACTGTGTAAAGGAACATATCCTGTCATATTTGTGGTGTACTAATTTTCCTTGACGTGTTTTTCTTTTTTCTTAAGCTGAATTCTGCAAAACATGCAAGCTTCAGAAGAGAAATGCTTTGGAAAGGTAGGTCAGTGCTCTACAAATGTGTCCCTGATTGCAAATAATTGATTAAATTGCCCCACTTCTCTATTTAAGGAAATATATATTGAAGATGAAGGTGCCTATTTACTTCATGATGCACTTACATTTTGAGTCATTCATAAAATACAGGATGTGGTTTAGTGAAAAATGTTATATAAATCGATTATATACACTGCAAAAATTCCTACAACTGTACATAAATTGATCTTTTAATTAAGTGTTCAGCTTACCTGCCAGATTGGGAAACAGCTTAGTGACCCAATGTGCCAGGGGCATGCTTAAGAAAACCGTTAAGACAATAGTTGCAGAAGGAATTGTGTGGTATGGAGCGAAGCTTGAATTTTTGAGACTTTAGAAGTTGACAGGCTTGCTTTAAAATGTCTTTTCTCAAACTGAAATTGATTTTTTAAAAGCACTCGCAAACACAGAAAAACAATCTAGCCCAGCCCCAGAATAACCTACTACCAGAATGCACACTGTATGTGTGTATAATATAATATTGTGTATATATATATATACATACATACATACATACATACATACATACATACATACATACATACTGTCCTGAGCTAGGCTTTTGGATTTCCATGACTGGACCCCACTGGACTGTTGCGGTCCTTTTCTTGTACTCCAGGCACTGGACTCTGATTTGGGATGCTTTCCAGACCATTTCCTGGTAACAAGTTAGCTGCGGAGCGCTCTTTTAGGTCCATTGCTGTTGGCATTGGCTCAGTGCTTGCGCTGTCTCTTGATGACTCACTCTGTGAATAGGCTGATTGGCATGAGCACCAGAAGCTACCTCATCTGTGTGGATTGCTTGGTTCCTTTTAAAATCCAAGACCTTTGCCAGCTCCTACTGCACAAAGGGTTAATGCTAAGTGACTTGAGCGCTAATGTCATCTGCCAGAGGGAAGGCTTACGTGTGCGTGATCCACACTCTTATCTGCAATGCAATATGGAGGAAGCATTTCTGCTTCCTCCATACTGCATTGTAAGGCCCCGTTCACACCTTTTTTACATTTTGTTGCGCATAAAAACGAAACATTATTTCCTATGGCCCATGTTCACACCTGCGCGTTTTGTCGCAAGCTGTAAAACGCTTGTCGCTGGAAAAAGTACATGAGCTTTTTGGCAGATTACATTGCATTTTGTCCCCATAGACTCAGTATGAAACGTGACAATTATTTTTGTGCGCGGTTTACATGCATTTTCATCAATGTGTTAGCAATCTGTTCGCAAAAACAGGAGTCTTATTTTTAGAGGTGCACCAAAATTAAAATTTAAAAACAAACAAAAAAAGTCAGACCGAAACAGATTTTTTTTTAATTCTAACTTTTTCTAATTTTTCAAAGTACTTTTATTTTTTTATGAACTTACATTTTTTTAAATTCATTTTTATTAAAAAATTGTTTTTTTTTACTTTTTATGGGCTACAGTGAAATAATAGGGGTCTATACAGACCCCTGATATTTCCCTTTTTAAAATAGAAAGAGATTGAGAACGCAGTCTTCAATCTCTTTTTCTGCAGCCCCTGTTATAAATGAACAGGAATCCTCTATGCTTAGTGTTCCTGTTCATAACGTGGATATATTATGTTTTCTATATCCTCAATCATGAATGAACAGGAGGTGATGTAGATCACTTCCCTTTCATAATTGAGGATATAGTAAACATAGTATGTCCTCAATTATTTACAAACACTTGATCACTGAGAAATTCCATACTGTCTTCTGGGAGATCCTCGCATGAGTTTTGGGCATCCTTTTGGTGCAGGGGACTTGAACATTGAAGAAACGTGTTTCCTGATCAACATCCTGGAGTTTCGGGCAGCTTGGCTGTCTCTGCAGCATTGTTCTATCCAACCTGAGAGTCGTCCAGTGTAGATTTAGTTGGACAATGCCACGATAGCAGCGTACAGCAACCATCAGTGAAAATCCAGAAGTCTTGCGGTGACAAAAGTGGTAGAGCAGATCCTGTTTTCGACAGCACATGAGCCTTGTCTGCAGTTTACGTTCCAGGAGTGGACAATTTCAGGATTGTAAATTGAAGTGCAACACTCTGATCATCCAGATAGATCTTTATTCTGTGTATGGGTAAGCAAGTAGAATAGAAAGATAGCACATTTTGGGGGGCTGTAAAACATGTTGGATATTTTTATTTTGTCCCTCAGCCCTACATTAAATAAAGATGTATCTGGACCCATAAACAAGAGTGTGGTGCTTCAATGCACAATGCTGCAATTTGACACTACAAACCAATGAGAGGGGAGATGTATAAGCTGCCTTTCTGGTAGTCAAATAACCTATACAATGACACTGTACCCTACAAATGGTTAGTATACAAACAGTGATGGGCATTGAAGAACCAACATGTACACGGGTAGAAAACTGATTGCAGGACTGCATCCATAGGGATAAATGGCACATTCTCTAAATGGTCCAAAGTGGTAAGTGGAGTGCCCCCAGAGTCTTGGGGCCAATTCTGTTTAATCTTGTTCATAAATGACCTTGAGGTTGGAATAAATGGCCCACTGTCTGTGTTTGCTGACAATATGAAGTTGTGCATGGAAATAAGATCGCAACATGACCTAATCGAGTCCCTGCAGCAAGAGCTTGATGAAATTGGAGAGTGGGCAGCTATGTGGCAGATGAGCTTTAATATAGATATATGTAAAGTCATGGGAGCTAAGCCCATGCATGCCATGTACACCTTAGGTGGGGTTTTGCAGGGGAAAAAGGGAGATGGCGAAGGATCTTTGGGTCCCTATAGACCAGACTCAGTAATGGCATGCAGTGCCAAGTTGCAGCTAATAAAGCCAGTAGTAGATTATCTTGCGTCAAAAGAGGGATTTATTCATGGGATCGAAATAGCATTTTGGTAAGGCCCCATCTTGAATACACGGTGCAGCTCTGGTCACCAGTCCTGAGGAGCGTTGTCCTTAGGCTAGAGAAGGTTCAGTGAAGAGCAACCATATTAATAAGGGGGATGGAGGGTCTGCGTTGTCAAGAACGCCTACAAAAACTAGGATTGTGCTCCTTAGAAAAGAGGCGCTTAAGAGATGAAATGATCGCAGTTTACAAACTCATCAGTGGGAACTGCAGTGTTGGGAGCACACTACCTACATCAAGTACAGTGAGGAAGACGCGAGGGCTCAACAAAAACCCTGCTAATCGTAAACTGGGTAAAGGGTATTTTACTTTGAGAGTGGTAAAGATGGGGAATTCAGTTCCACAGATAGCTGTATCAGCAGGAAACATAAACTGCTTCAGAAAACACTTGGATGAGTTCCTCCGTTGACAAAACATACAAGTAAGGAAGTGTGTGTGTATACACATATATTACCAAAGTATTGGAAGCCAGCCTTTACATGCACATGAACTTTAATGGCATTCCAATCTTAGTCCCTAGGGTTCAATATTGAGTTGGCCCACCCTTTGCCACTATAACGGCTTCAACTCTTCTGGGAAGGCTCTCCACAAGGTTTAGGAGTGTGTCTATGGGAATGTTTGACCATTCTTCCAGAAGCGCATTTGTGAGGTCAGGTACTGATGTTGGACGAGAAGGCCGGGCTCGCAGTCTCTGCTCTAATTCATCCCAAAGGTGTTCTCTGGGGTTGAGGTGCAGACCAGTCAAGTTCCTCCACCCCAAACGCGCTCATCCATGTCTTTATGGACCTTGCTTTGTGCACTAGTGCGCAGTCATGTTGGCACAGGTATGGCCTTTCCAAAACTGTTCCCACAAAGTTGGGAGCATGAAATTGTCCAAAATGTCTTGGTATGCTGATGCCTTAAGAGCTCCCTTCACTGGAACTAAGGGGCCAAGCCCAACCCCACACCATAATTCCTCCTCCACCAAACTTTACACTTGACATAATGCAGTCAGGCAAGTACCATTCTCTTGGCAACCGCCAAACCCAGACATGTCCATCGGATTGCCAGACAGAGAAGGGGATTCGTCACACCAGAGACCACTTCTCTAGAGCCCAGTGGCGGCGTGCTTTACACCACTGCATCCGATGCTTTGCATTGCACTTGGTGATGTAAGGCTTGGATGCAGCTGCTCGGCCATGGAAACCCATTGCTTGAAGTTCTCTACGCACTGTTGTGCCAGTCTGAAGGCCACATCACGTTTGGAGGTCTGCAGCTATTGACTCTTCAGACAGTTGGCGACCTGTGCGCTTCAGTATGCGCTGACCCTGCTCTGTCATTTTATGTGGCCTACTACTTTGCGGCTGATTCGCTGTTGTTCCCTGTTGCTTCCACTTTGTAATAATACCACTAACAGTTGACCGTGGAATATTTAGTAGCAAGGAAATTTCACGGAACACTTGAATCCAATGTTTTCGAGGGGTGTCCCAGTACGTTTGGCAATATAGTGTGTGGACGCTTTTATTCTTTCCAGGTGTGGACAACTGGCAATTGTGTCCACAGGTGAAGGACATTGGATGTGGACTTCCTGACCTCCAGGTTTAACAACAAACAGAACAGATTTGTCTCTCCGTACAGGGATCCTCTAGCAGTGGATGCTCCGTTGGCTCTGTGTTACCATTTCTCCCTGGTCTATGCCTCTGCTCCCTTGAAACCTCTAACTTCCTTCTTTGCTTGATCGAGATGGAGAGTGTTTCAGTTATCCTCATGGCTCCAGAATGGCCCAGGCGGATGTGGTAATCCAACCCAATAGAACTCCTGGCAGATGCTCTGTATGCTTTTTTAATATTAGGATCTCCTATCTCAAGGACAGGTTTATCATCCTGCTTAAAAGAGAACTATGGGGTTAAGTCTTTTCCCCATAGTTTTCCTTAGGGTAACGGGAGGACACAAACTAGCGTCCCCCCGTCACCCTAGGCTCAGTCTCGCGGTATACTGCGAGCTGCTGCTCGCGGTATACTGAGGCGCTGAAGCGGATCCCGACAATTGTGCCGGGATCCGCCCAGCTGCGTGATTGACAGCTGGCTCTGCCTATCTAAAGGCAGAGCCAGCTGTACCCTCCCCCGTCCGTTCCGCCAGTCAGCGCTGGCGGAGCGGGGAATCCAGCGCCTCCCCTGTCACGGCAGAGAGCCGTGACAGGATCGAGAGGTGAGCGAACGCCGGTATGTGTTCGCTCACCTCCCGATCTACTGAGCCGATCTGTGACAGTCTTTTTGTCACAGGTCGGCTAGAACTATGAGGTGAGTGAAAAGCACTCACCTCATAGTTCTCCTTTAACGTTCACTGGATTTAACAGCATGGCTGGGGAAGCTTAGGCTCTGATATTTTTACCTGGTGTAGCTCTTGGGGTTTCCAACCTAGGGCATTCTGCTGGATTAATCCTGTTTCCTAAATTTTAACCTGGACCAGCATTTCACTCTCGGCACCATTAAGGATTAGGTTTCTACTGTTACTATTTTGTTGTAAAGACCATTGGCTTCTTATTCCTTAAGACTTTTTTTTTTTTTCCCAGGAATTTTTCCATCTTGCTCCCACTATTAGTTCTCCAGTGCCTCAGAGGGATCCTAATTTGGTTCTCTATGCGATTCAAAAAATAACATTTAAACCCATTGGACAGATTCCCCTTTCTACTCTTACATGCAAGGCAGTGTTTCTTGTATATCACCTCTGCGTGGTGAGTGTTTGAGCTGGTGAACTTAACCTGCAAAGAACACTTTCTGGTTGTGCAGAAGAACAGGGTGGGGTGGAGGCCCGGAACGTCCTTCCTTCACCTAATTTTGGACAACATTCTATCCCTCTGTCTGGCTCCAGTTCATCAAAAGTAGATTCCCCTCCATTGTCTGGATGTGGTTGTTGTGTTTGTGGTCTCTTATTGCTTCCTTCAAAATACTGATTCCTTTTTGTCACTTCAGATTGTCCCTGCAAGTTTACACCAGCTTCTTGCTCCACCATCTCAAGGTGGCCTAGGCAGCCAATTTTCCAATGTTATGGTCGCGAGTCGGGTTTCACCCTTTCCTGTCAAGGTGCTCTTGAACATCTGAGAGTCAATCTTGGGTTTTTCAGCATCATGCTACTGTTGTTGAATTTTGTAAAGCGCTTGCATGTTAGCCAAGTTCTACCTGGTAGATATTCAGGCCTCATCTGTTGCTGCTTTTTGTGTTCAAGGTCCTTCTGGCTTCTCTTCGAGCTGCGGGTGGTCCCCAATTTTCGGTTTCATGGGCCTGTTAGCATTCTGTTGCCCACCCCCTGCATTTTTATGTTCTGAACAATTGAATTCTGCATCCCTCTAAAGGAGAAAGATAAAGGCATATTTGTACTGGCTGTAACATCCTTTTCTCACTTTTCGTGTTTGATTATGCCCGTTGTTTGCTACAAAACTGAGGCAGTAATGTAGGAGGCAATATTTTGGACTAACTTAGTTTGTTTGCTGTAGGCAGCAGTATAACCCACACGTTTAAAACTTCCCTCAGTGAACTCCCTTTTTTTTTTTTTTTAATAAAGTATTTAATAGTAAATACTTTTGTTTTAATCTGATTAGTTGGTAAACCATTAAAGTGACATTAAACCCTCAGATTTTTTAACATAAACCAATACTGTAATGTGTGCCTTACTGTAATCCATGGTAGTTTCCCTTCTCTTTGCTGCTCTTCCTTTTAAATCCTCATGTCTTCTCATGCTGGGGGAGAACTTCCCTTTGCAGCTGAGTGCCTCTTCCTGTAGTGCTGGCTCAGGTTGTGAACCTTCATACAGACACCATGCATCCATTTCAGAGACAAGGCAGTCTGCTGCAAAACAGAAGTTCTGCCCAGCATGAGAAGAGATACAGATTTAAAAGGAAGAGCAGCAAAGAGAAGGGAAACACCATGGATTACAGTAAGGCGCACATTACAGTATTGTTTTATGTTAAAAAATCTGAGGGTTTAATGTCACTTTAATATCCTTGGAAACATAAATGATCCCCTTGAACTTAATATAAGTTGGAGATAGGTTCTTTTTAACAGTGACTCTGCTGACCTTTTGGTTGAGACCATTTTACCACAGACTTTATAATTGGCTGTTACCTTCAACCTGGACATAAAGTATAACCTGGATGTAAAAAAAAGGCTAAAGGAATTCCTTTAGAAGAGTTCAAAATGTTTGTCAGAAGATCATCATTAAGGTTATAATTTTTGTTTTTTAAGGTATGGATATATGTATCTAACCAAAGATCTTTCTCAACAGGCAGGTGTGTGAAGTGGTGAAAAAATATGGTACTGTTGAAATTGATGGAAAGGAGGTTTTAGGCTGGTATATATTACTTTCTACTGAAGAGAGAGCAATCATCAAAGGTATGTTGCGCATTGTATTGCTGGTTTTAGTTTGCACTTTGAGAGCATTATTGCATTTTAAAGCATAATCAAAACAAATCTAATTTATTTCCAATTCAGAGTATGGGAACTTATCTGGATTTATTAAGAGTAATCCATACCTGCTAATAGTCAACAACTGGGTAAAATTAAAAGGTAAGTAGCCTAAAACATTTTTTCTGTATATTATGACCTTTTATTAATAAGAGTTAAAACCAACTTTCTTATACCATATCAGTACTTTCTCTTCTACCTCCCAACCTTTTCCCCCTAGTTAAGCCCAGTTGTCAGTAGGGGGTGGGAGGATATAGGAGTTGTCCTTGGGACGGGGGGGGAGGGGGGTGAAGTTCTCACTTTTTTTCCCTGGGGTGCTGAGGCCTTAGCATGCAGTCCGCATCTCCCCCTTTTTCTTGTACAGGCGCTTCATTTTTGGTGTCTGCGTCACGTTGAGGTACAGCTTGGGGAGACAGGTGGCATAGTTTCCAGCCTGCGTCCCTTCCGGAATGGCATAGGTCAGCCGATGACAATTTCTGATCCACATCAGTATCGGTGGCCAGGAATGTCGCATTCAGAATCTTGCAGTTGGGGCCATGCAGCAGAAGGGATCATTTGCTCGCTCCCTCAGTGGATCCTGAGGGGAAACTAGTGTCTAGCACAGGCTCCAGGCCTAGATCAGGTGAGTCTGGCTGTGCTGTTGGGTGTATAGCATTGGAGCCTTTTTTTTTACTGCATATTTTTACTATTTGTTGTAGCTTCGTGATGGGCTCTCTACAGAAGAATGCTTGGCCTCTGTTTTGCAAATTCTTTTTTTTTTTTTTTTTTTTATGTCTCCTTACGATTATTTGATGTATTATATGATCAGCCACTAGCTGAAAAGCCTCTTTCTGCCTCAGGCTTTATATTCAGGTAGAATCTGTTGCAACTGTAATGTTAAACTTTGGAGAAGGCAGGAGAAGTGAACAATCTAGGACAACATAGCTGATTTGGAAAAATTATCCAATCCAGCTCACTTTCCACTTCAGCTTTTTTGTCCTAGATTGTTTGCTTCCCCTGCCTTCTCCAAACTCTTCACCCTTTTTTGAATAACCCTGTTTGTCTCCTATCCCATTAGAGTTAGATTCCACCTTTTCAGACCTTTAGATCTTTCATGATGAGTTGTTTTTCCTACCACGTCTGTCATCCCCTATCCCTCCTCCTTTGCACAGCACCCCTCCTATGTTGGTGGGGGAAGAAGGTTGCGGCTCCTCCTTCCTCAATGGACTTTGGTACCCCCAAATCATTTCTTGCTCCATCTGGTAGGGGAAGGCTATCATTTGGAATTCTCTGGGCCACCTCCTTCCAGATTTTTCACGACGATTCCCCCTTCCAGTCGGACCAAGGCCTCTGGCCTCTTACCGGTGGGTCACCTGGTCGACCAGCAGGTCTTGGTGCCAGTCCCGAAGGCAGAGTAAAACAAAGGGCTTTATTCCCACATTTTTGTGGTACGAAAGCCGTTGGTCAAGTACCGGCTCATCCTGAACCTCAAGCTCCTGAACAATTTCTACAAGAAATTTCGGAGACAATTTGCTCGACCCGGGTTATCCACCCCCATGACTGTTTGTTTTATGATATGCTTGGATGTAAAGGATGCGTATCTTCATGTACAGATCCATCTGACTTCTCGGTCCTTTCTAAGGTTACATCCTGTGGAAAAGTCAGACATTTTCACTTCCAGTTCTGGGTTCTGCCTTTCAGCCTGGCCTCCGGCCCACCACATTTTTACGAAGGTTTGGCCAAGGCGCTGGCTCCCTTGATGGTCCAGGGGGTTAACGTCATCCCTTATCTGGAGGATCATCTTGTGTTTGCATGCTCTTAAGATCGGATCTATCAACCACTCTGATCCATCCGCAGAGCTTGGGGTGTGTGGTAATATGGGAAAAGTCATGTCTAGTCCATTCCCAGATCAGGCATTTCTTGGAGTACGTTGTGGTTTCCGCCTCAGGGCAAAACTTTTCTGCCTGCAGAAAAGGTTTTAAAGATCTCTGGCAGCGATTCTACAGTGCAATCTGTCGGTCTTCATCCGCTGGGCTATGTTCCTGGTGGGCCTTATGGTTGTTGCCATACCAGAGGTGCAGTGGGCAGAGCTCCAATTGAGAGTTCTTCAGAATTACGTTCTGAGTATTTGTGACAAAGACATCTCTTTGCTGGACAGGCTCATCCCTTTTCCCTGAGGGTAAAACGTTCTCTGGTGGTGGAGGAAAGAGTAAAATTTCTCGGCAGGGCTCTTGTGGACCTTCCCTCTGGAAAACAGGATCACAACGGGATGCAAGTGCCTGGGGTTGGGTTGGCCATCTGGATCTTCAAGGAGCCAGGCCAAGGCAGGAGGCAAGCAACTCCTCCAATTGTAGGTAACTGCCGGCGGCCTGGGAAGCCCTTCAGGTTTTTCCCATCAGGATCTCAAGGGTCACCATACTCTGATTCTACCCAACAATGGCACAACGGTGGCCCATCTAAACAAGCAAGGGGGTACCTGAAGTCATTGGCGAGTCGAATTTCCGTTTGTGCAGAAGCTCATCTGCCTTTTTCGGCCATTCACCTAAAAGCGTCGCCGTAACATGCTCGCCTGTCCAGACTCCAGCTCTGGTATTCAGCGCTGCCTCCCTGCCTGTCAGAGGCGTCATGCAGCTCCTCCTTCCCAGCTGGCTTAAGCCAGGAAGTTCAGTTGCTCAGTGTTCAAACAATGTGCTCACACTGAGCAGGTGTCCTCAGAGAGCTCATCAGCCTGTCTACTGCTGCACTCTCCTTCCTGGTAATTGCGATGTTGTTGAGTTATATGCCAAGTAGGTGGACTGTAGTGGAACGCATGCTGAATATTAGTACTTCCTAATTATAATTGCTGGCTATAACTCCTCATCTTTATTTATGAACGGACTGTTCTACTAGTGAATCCTGTACAAGTGGCTTATGAACTAATAGTCACTCAGTTACCATTGTGTTGGGACGCATGGACTCTGTTTTCAGGTAATTAGTATATGCATCAATAGAGTATATGAATCAGTAGATTCAATCATTCTATTCATTTGTGTGTGTGTGTCGTTACAGTCGCTGAATGTGGTGGCAGATTTCTTCATTCGCCATCTGGTCAGGGAACTGGAGTGGTGTCTAAACCAACAGGTCTTTCCGTCCATAACAAGGAAGTGGGGCAAGCCCTGAATGGATCTGTTTGCCTCCCAGTCAAACGCAAAAGTAAAAAAAAAAATAGTTCTCTATACAAAGGGCAAGAGCTCCCACAATGATGGATGCGTTCACTTATCCATGGTCCTTCCAGCTGTGCTACGCCTTCCCTCCTTTCAGGTTGTTGCCCTAGTCCTGTGAAAGTTCGAGGAAAGTAAGATTTTCATAGCTCTCTTCTGGCTCAAGCGGCCTTGGTTTTCGGTCCTGAAACGTTTAGCTGTAAACCACCTTGGCTCCTTCCTCTGAGACAGGACTTGCTCAGCCAGGGCCTGGTCCTTCATCCTTGTGTGGAAAGGTTGAAACTTGCGGCTTGGCTTCTGGGGAGGGGCTCCTGAAAAAGTTAAGGGCCTGTCTGACAGTTATTGCAACTCTTTCATCCAGTAGGAAAAAAAAGTAACGGGGGAAATTTATGCTAAGACCTGGAAGGTTTTCAGTTCTTAGTGTTCTGATACTGTAACCAAAGATCCAAGGCTATCCCATCTATCCTGGAGTTTCTTCAGGGTGGAGTAGAGAAAGGCAAAGCCTTTTAGTACCCTAAAAGGCACAAATCTCTACCATTTATCTGGATAGCTGGCTGGCACTCAATCCTTTAGTAGCTATATTCTTCAAAGCTTTAGCCAGGGCTAGGCCCTTACCGGTGAAAATTGTTCCCAAATGGGACCTGCGTATCCTGCAGGGCTTGCTCAAACCTCCTTTTGAGCCTCCTGACGATCTGAGGTTTTGCACTTTGAAAACAGCTCTCATGGTCGCACGAACTACTGCTGATATAGTTAACGATATCCAGGCTCTCTCTATTAGAGAACTTTATTTTCAAGTTTTTGAGGATAGAATGATCTTAGACAGAACCGGTGTTTTTTTGCCTAAGGTGTCCTTAAGTTTTCATAGATTCCAAGACATGGTTGCCGCCTTTTTGTTCCAAGTCTGCCTATGTGAAGGTGTAATATCTAAATTGCCTTGGCTTCCTGAAATAAGCTAACTTGCTATTCTCTGCTTCCAATGATAATGATACAATGGTTAGAATAAGCAAGGGTCTTATTTATTTATACACAAATCTAACTAAACATAATAAAAGATATAAACCGATACAAAAAGTACAATAAGACAATCAAGAGAATACTTTACACAGCAAGTCCTTCCTCTGGTTCCTATATCCTGGCTGGGTTTAAAGAGAGAGCAATATCGCTGCACACGGACTTTTATACCCATTCATACACATACATCGACACCTCTCTACCCAGAATTCAGCCTGTCCCATATATGTCTTTCGGCCAATCGGCATCGTCCTTCATATTTGTCCACATGCACTGTAGTCCTCCAGCAGGGGGCACCATCGTACTGCAGATCATTCCTTGGCCTAGGTCAACACCTTGCCCTTTGATCTTTAGACAATGGACAGTCACCTTCATATGCAAATCCAGGTATCTTGATGGTGTCTTCCCAATGCGCATACACCCCTATCAACACCACAGGGTGCAAAGCTTGATGTCCTGTCCAGATGGACTGTCGCATTTATAATCTCCCTTGACATGCCTCCTGCAGGCATGAACAACACACAGTTGGTTTCTTTGATGAGCAATGCAATCTGAGTCAAGATTTGAAGATAGCTGTTCGGCAGCTTTCCTACATGAAAATGTTGTGCATTCCAACAGAAGGAATAGAAATCTTATTTATTAGATGTCAGGAATGCAGTTTTGAGGTACGTCGATTTTTTTTTTTTTTTTTTAACCAAGGTTTTTAGAAAATCCAAGACACCTTTTTTGTTGTGCATACAGGAAAAGAAGGGTCTGCCGGCCTCAATCTTTTTCTTCAGCCCCAGGACTGAATGAATAGGAATACCTGTTCATTCACACACTGAGGAGGCATAGTACTCTCAGTTATGAATGGATAGGAAGCCTCTTACTGAGTGCTCCTGTTCATTCATAAACTATGTCCCGAATCATGAATGAACATGTGCTATACATCACTTCCTGTTTATTCATAACTGGGACATAGTAATCACTATGTCCTCAGTTATTTATAAACAGAGTGATCAGTCAGCAGCTGATGACAGCTATTAATTTACAGGGGACCATCAGGGGGATCCTTCTGTTTTAAGTTTATGGTCACTGAAGTTACCATGAGCTTATAGCAGCAGAAAGGTGAAAGCCAGTGACATAAGACATACTGAGCTGGCCAGCTAGAAATGGTAGTGTTCTGACGTATGCCTTATGTCGTTGGCAGGGAAAAGGTTAATATAGGAGAATAGTGTGAACTTTAATCTGATTTTTATTGCATTCTTGTAATTCGGCCACTTCTGGACTGTCTAAGACAGGGATGGCAAAACTCAGGCCCTCCAGCTGTGGTAAAACTACAAATCCCATGAAGCATCTCCGGGAGTCGTGGCTGTGAGAATCTTGCAAAGCCTCATGGGATTCGTAGTTCCACCACAGCTGGAGGGCCGTAGTTTGGCCATCCCTGGTCTAAGACATTGTTTTTTCCCTCAGAACTGCTTTTGAACATTTCCACACATCTTGTGTCCTTGAATGAACATTTAAAGAAAAGGGATTTTGTTTTATGCTCACCTTGAAATTTTCTCGTTCATTAGGCGTGACAGTTCCCACCCATCTATTCTGATTTGACCATTAAAATTGCCTGTGGCTTTGCTGCTTCAATTTTACTTGGTACGGTTGACTACTCCTGAGCAATATTCCTGCCCCAAGGGGCAGAAAAGGCCCTTCCTTCCCTCCCTCACGGAGAGATGATGCAAGCAGCTGGTGGTAATTGTTTAGAACATCTTTGTATTTTATATACAGTAGAAGATACTTTAACCCCTTCATGACTGAGCTTTTTCAGTTTTTGTTTGTAAATGACTGAAGCACATTTTTGCTGTGTGATTCTTCCATGGCAATAATTTTACTTTCTTGCTAAGTGCACCCACACATGTATTGTTTTTTAGAGGACGGATAGGGCTATATATTTATATGGCACACAGTATGAATAACATATAAAAAAGAAGAAAAAACTTAAAGAAAACACGTTCCCCAGTTTTTGTTTTTTTTTATAAGTAGCACAGCTAAAAAAATGCATTAAAATAAATGTATTTGTCCTTTATTTAGAAACACCTCATATCTCTAGGATTTCAGAAATGTTTCTGTACTTTTCAGCCTAGAACTAAAAGTTAACATTTGTTGTTTTTTTTTTTTTTTTCCTCTAAAAACTAATAATGGTTTGGTTAGGTGGCCTACAAGGTCACTGTCATTAAAGGTGCCCATAAACCTTACAATTATTTGGAAATTTGTGTCTGCGATTACATTTTCGCCAGAAAATCTGCCAGTTGATGGGGGAGTGTACAACCTCAATTACTGCACAACTGGCAACTTTTTGTCTTTCAAGCGGGCTAGAAAACGTTTGTCTGGTTGGACAAAAATTGACAGGTTAGTGATGTGGTTGTACAACAGAAATCTCAAGATGCAAACTGCACATGCTCAAATGAAAATCTGTCCTTTTGATCCATGAAAATCAGCCAGGTGGTGGTGTGATGAGCGTTAATTGTGAACTACATTGGTCTGTGCATGATGGGCAAGTTGTAAGAAAATTGAGGGTGAGATGTCTGGACAACAAAAGTTGTACAATGGTTATAAGGTGTATGGCCACCTTTTGTGTCACTAACTGTCACACTTAGGGACAGCGACATACTTTGAACAACGCTGTCATGAGGGGGTTAAATTAAGG
>NW_017306691.1:932560-972517 GCF_000935625.1 Nanorana parkeri | reverse complement strand
GGGGGGGGGGGGAACCCTTGGGGTGAAAAACAAATCTGCAGTTTAGCTGCAGATTTTCATTGTAAGGGGTTAATTTTTTATAATTTATAGTATAAAAATATATTTATATAAATTTTTTAATGTTTTTTTACAATTTTATGTCTATTATATCAAGCAGTCACTATGACTGCTTGCTAATTTAATTTTTTATTTTCGGTTATTATTTGACTGCTCCAAACTTAGGAACTTTTTCATTGATGAAAGAAAGAAGTTTTTACAAAAGCTTACTATTTAATTAATGGATGCCTCAATACTGAGGCATCCATTAATGAATGGTAACCGCCATTTCCAAACCCTGAATAGCTGCTCACGTACAGTGTACGTGAACAGTCATTTGAGCACTTCACAATGGAGATGCACAGTGTTCGTCTCTAGTCATGAAGGGGTTAAATATGAAAGCTACTGAAAACTAGTTTTCGATTTTGTGTAGAATGAAGCAGTAATTGGATCTGCTTTGCAGCTTTCTAGGACTCAGCTAGGGAGATACTCATCTTAACTTTAGGAAGCTGTGATCTTAACAAGGATTTTGATCTGAACTCCAATATCGCTTACTGATCTGCACTCTTTGCATATACCCATCATAAATTTAATAGAGATCGGAATAAGCAGCATTTTTTTTTGTCCTGTGCCCTCTGGTGAAGTAGTTCCTAAAGCTTGAAAACTTAATAAAATCTCCTTTTGGACTCCTCTGCGCTTGGTGGCACCATTTTTTTGTTCTTATTAACAACATATTTTATACACCTGTTGCATTAATTATAGTTTTCACGTACAGTATAAAAAAAGAGATACACAGGCTAGTCTATAATAATTACTAAAACATTGATGGGAAAAAATTAAGAATGACTACTTTAGGGGGGCTGTCCAGATTTAAATTCAGCAAGTTGACTTTTAGTTCAAAGCTGAATTTGGTTTGTCATTGCTGAAAATAATATAGTTTTTACATATAAAACAGGCTTAAGCATAAAACATCATAGTTGTGTGCCAGTTTGAAGTCAAAGCTGTTACATATACCACAATTTTGGTTGTGGTCAGCTGTCCAGGGCAGTCTGCTGATTCTGTTGGTAACTGATGTAATAAATTATCATTCCCTACTATTCATTATAGGACGGTGAAAACTAAAGCTCAGTTTGGTTATGGCGCCTCCTTCAAGAGTAGGACACTAGGCATAATAGAACACCGGCTAGGGGTGGCTTCGGACGGTGGCCAAACCCCCTAACAGCTAGAGGCAGCTTGTTTTTTTGCCTAGTGTCAAGGAGTAAGGACCAAGCTTCCTGCTGAGAATCTTAGATCTTTTTGCAGGGTATTTATTTTATTTTCTTCAGTCGAAGACCTTCAATCAACAGCTAAGCTGGTTGACAGGCTGGATAATTATAGGTCCTTCCCCGCTCATCCATCGAGGGCATGCGGATCCATAGATACATGTGGGGTCAGCTGCAACAGCCTTGCCCTGGATCGAAGGGCAGCCTGTGAGTGGTTCTCGTAGGGGGCACATATGAGCGAGTGACTTGTTGCTCTGTCAGTGTCCCCAAAGGCAGGCACCCCTGTTCCGGCGGAGAGGGAGGTACACCCTTCTTCCTGTGGTAAGTGTGTACACCCCCCTTTCTCTTCTCGTGGCTAGTAGTGGGTTCTTGGTACCATCAGTTCTACGTATGACTGATGCCTTGTGCCGTGCCCACCTGTCTGTCCCGTGCTCCTGTTGAGCCTGTCACGGTGTTCCCAGTCAAGCAGGTGCCCCTCTAGTTCTGATTAGAGGGGACCTGCTGGCTGTATTGGACTTTGGGAGTTCATGGTTTCTCTGCTGCTTGATGCAGAATGATTTGCATACAGTGGCACGGTGGCTATCTCAGGTTTTGTACATGTTGTGCTGGTGGTTCACCCCTTGGTCCCTCCTGTGGGTGTGTGCACCACGCGGTCAGACTGACTTCTAGCCTACTGGAGTTGGAAGTTGCAGCCGCTATGTTTACTTTGGGCTTTTCCCATATGCAATGTCACTTTCGCCCGCACTCTGCTGTCTGTCATCACAGAGGAAAAGGTGACTTGAGCCAGGGGCTGGACTCGTGGTTCACCTGATACCCCTGCATGTGCTCGAGAGGGGGGGGGGGGGGGTGATTCCTCTTTTGATGGGGATCTTCCTAAAACAGTTGGCTACCCCACTATAGCGGTGAGTGGGTGCTGTCTAGACGGGCTTTGCTTGTCCCTTTTGAGGATGCATCACCCCCTAGGCTCTACTGTGTAGCATGCCTTGGTTGTGATCTTGTTGCCTAAACATCCTACCTGGGTTGGGGTAATCGGATGTAGCTGTTTATCATGCAGACTGCCCTCCTAGGCATTTGTTATTAGTATTTGTATAGCACCGACATTTACACAGTGCTGCACATTCTGCGCAGTCATCAGTCCTTGCCCTCAAGTAGCTTACAATCTAAGGTCCCTATCTCACAGGGCTGATTTAGACAGGAGCCGGTTAGCTTACAGCATGTCTTTGGAGTGTGGGAGGAAACCGGTGTACCCGGAGGAAATGCACACAAGCACCAGGGGAGCATGCAAGCTTCTTGCAGATTGTGTCTTGACCGGGGCAGGTGTGTTGCCCATTTGCCACTGTCCTGCCCATCATTTCTACTGTATCTCGCTGTATTGAATGTACAATGCTCTTGCATCTCTTTCCCCCCCATGTCAAGGTCCTAGGTGTCATCCTTGACTCTGACCTCAACTTTCTTCCCCACATCAAATCACTATCCAAATTCTGCCACCTTCACGTTCGTAACATCTCCAAAATACTCCCCTTCCTCACCAATGAATCCGCAAAATTACTCATCCACTCGTTATATCTCATCTTGACTATTGCTACTCATTGGCTTACCTCTACACAGGCTATCCCCCCCTTCAGTCTATCATGAATGCAGTTGCTAGACTCAGTCACCTGACCAACCGCTCAGTGGCTTCCAATAGCCCAAAGGATAAAATTCAAAATATTAACAACCACTTACAAAGCCATTCACAACTCTGCCCCTGGCTGAATTCTCAAACCTGGTCTCAAAGTATCACCTTACCGTCCCCTCCGCTCTTCAAAAGACCTCATGCTTTCCAGCTCCCTCTTCAACTCCTCCCATGCTCGCCTACAGGACTTCACTAGAGTCTCTCCCATCCTATGAAACTCTCTACCCCAACCTGTCCCTCTATCTCCCACTCTGACTGCCTTTAGACGATTCCTTAAGGTCTCGTTCACACCTAGGCGTATTGCAATCGCGGAAAAAGTCGCGCGACCCCGAAGGCTACTTGGCTGTATCCCAATGGAAACGCGCAACAAAACGGCCCAAAGTAGTATCTTTTCAGGCGTGGGCCGTTTTGTAGCGCGTTAGGGACGAGCTGAAATACGCCAAGGTGGGAACGAGACCATTGAATACACTGGGATTTATATTTTTGAGCGTTTTGTAGAGCGTTCGTCGAGCGTAGAACGCGCTACAAAACGTTCAGGTGTGAACGAGGGCTAAGACTCGTCTCTTTAGGCAAGCCTATCCCAGCTCAACCTGACCACTGAACTATCACATTCTCAAACAATTCATCCCTACACAGCTACCTCCTCATCTATAACTTGCCCCTCCCATTTAGATTGGAAGCCCTCACGGGCAGGGCCCTCCTTACCATCTTGTCTTGAATTGTATTATGATTGTAATGTCTTCCTTATATTGTAAAGCGCTACGCAAACTGTTGGAGCTATATAAATCCTGTATAACAATGTTGAGGCATCCCTGTTTTCCCATGTCATGGGCGTCTATTGGCCTTTTGGATGTGTTGAGCAGCCAGTTTCTCATGGTTTGTGATGGGTAGTGGTTCCAGGGGCTGCTCTTACTTTGCTTATCACCAGGCATCCCTGCATCATCAACAGGCATCCCTGCGGGATAACTCCAGCTTTAAGGTGAGACCCTATTACCTGTGGTGTGGGTGTGACGATGATGAGGTCTGAATATGCCCGAGACATGCAGTTTCGGGCGCCGAGCGAGTAGTAGGAGCCACTGCTCGTTTAATACAAGTGATCTAATGAGATCACTCGTATTAAAACCAAGCAGCAGGGACGATCGAGATCACCATAGAGTGATAGACTCAGTGTGATCACTGAGACCGTGGCGCTGTAATTACAGCGCCACCTGTCTCAGCGGTCACTAACTGCAGCTTCTGTCAAAGAAGCTGTGACAAGCTATGGTCTGTCGAGTGCTCCATAAGGCGCACCGGACCTCCCTGCGTCCTATGGTCCGGTGCGTCTTATGGACCGCAAAATACGGTATATCTTTCCCTCATTTTGCTTAAATTCATAACTGCTAGTTCAAATTACATCAGGTTTCACTTACAAAGATGTGTTTAATTTTGTGTAGGCCATCTTAAAATTCCAAAGCATCAGATATCAGTAGAGAGACCAGGTCTCCTTGATGGTCCATAGTTGTTATTCTGAGCAGTAATTACCCAAGTTAGGGTCTGCAATCAACCGGTAATGAGAAAGTCAAAGGTTTTCTAGGCAGAATCCCTAATCCATTGCCACTAGACAGCTAAGCTAATCTCCTAAAGATCGCTTGGCCAGATAATTATCTTTTATTGCCAGATATAGTAAACCACTAACAGATCTAGTTAACACACAAGATGGCCTGGCGCTGACCATGAAATAACTGACCTTTTAGCTCAACTTGGGTAATAAACTTAAGTTCCAGACAGCCAAAAAAGGTATTGTTTTAATATAAAAAGAGAAGCGTTCTGTAACATCAAAGAAGACATCCCCTTTAAGAAAAGAACCATTTGCAATCCTTACTTTGAGGAAGAGCCATCCAGATCCATCTTCTTCTGTTGCCTTGAACTGGACTCTGCAAGCAACAATTTTTTTTTTTTTTTTTTTAGTTCCAGAAATTTTGTTCCTTTTTTATTTTTCCTGTACTCTTTTGTAACCTCTATTTCCTGTATATTTTTCCTGCACCATTTATTTTGTTAAAAACTATCTTTTTTTAAATCGTTAAGCTTATCGCTACATTCTAAAAAAGATGCTAAAGTATTCTTGTCTCTGTGAAGAATGCTACCATATTGAAAACCTGTCATATTCCTGACCTGAAGATATAGTAGTATCACAGGCATTGCGTTTTTAAATGTTAACCGCATTTGCTAGGAACGGTGCGCGTTTCCATTTCCACGTGATGGCAGCTATTTAGGTTTGTAAAGGGTTAACTTAGGAGTTAACCCCCCCGGTAGGCGCACTGCCTATGAAGGCCCCAACTGTGAGATATTCAGATCTTGGCTGTTTCCTTCAATGAGCGCAAGGGAAATTAGGATTTATGTACTCACCGTAAAAAATGTTTCCTCTGTGTTCATTGAAGGACACAGCACCCACCCCTATGACTGTTTTGCCAGTGGTATTCTGTTGACCTATGTACTGCGTTATACTGCTTTTGTGATTAACTGAGCTGCCTCTAGCTGTTAGGTGGTTTGGCCACAGTCGGGGCCATCCATTGGCTGTGCTTGTTTTTCTCTTTTTTTGCCTAGTGTCCTACTCCAGAAGGTGGTGCTATAACCCAACTGTGAGATTCAGATCTCAGCTGTGTCTTTCAATAAATGGAGAGAAAATGATCTTATGGAGAGTACAAAAATCCTATTTCTCTCCCGTTCATTGAAGGACACAGGGCAACAGATCGTAGATCCTGAATGGTAGGGTATATCGCCACCTGCAGGAGAAGGACGCTAGGCACATAACAAAAGACAAAGACAGCCTAGGGGCGGCCCCTGCTGGTGGCCAAACCCCCCACTTGCTGACAAGTCTCCAGTTTTTTGCCTAGCGTCAGGAGTAAGGAGGTAAAAAATTTTCTCTGGAAATTTTTTCGTTTTCCTCCTTTTGTTTGCTGTTTTCTTCAAGCAAGTGTCGCCAGGGCGACATGCTGGATGAATGTAGATCCTTGGACTCTCCCCTGTGCGACCAACTAGCGCATGCAGTCCCGCTACGGTGGGTCAGCTGCGACGATGGCTTTTTTCGACGCCTGTGGGTCTCTTGGCCCGGTGGGGTGCACATGACTGGGGGTCTCGACCTGCCAGTCACAGTACCCCACGCAGGCTGGCGGCGCTGCGACTACGGTCGGGGGCGTTTTTCCGCCATTCCCGCATGCCTGGCTGCCATGTGTGTTCCCAGGAGTCGTCGCCCCTCTGGATGGCGGTGGTTCGCGGTCCGGCAGTTTCCCACCCGGAAGCGTTACGTATGTGGGGGGTCTGTCTGCGGCTGTGCGGAGTGTCTCCTGGAAGCTACCTGTCTGGAGGTCGTAAGTACGCTCTGTCGGGCTGACTGGATGTAGGTAGCTGTGGGCTCTGGCGAGGTGTTCTGCTGGGCACCGAGGTTCCCTCAGGTGCCTCGGCCCCTCTCCCTTTTCCTCCATGCTGAGCAGCCTGTCGAGGCTGGTGTGCCTGGTCTTGCAGTATTGGCAGACCTGGCCTGGGGACACAGATGGTCCTGGAGGTGTGCCTGGGAGTAGCTGCTGCTGAGGTTGCTGTCGCCCGCTCTGGTCGGCTAAAAATCGCGGCCCTGGTTTCTATTGCGGCCTAGCTGGCTACCGCGGACGCATGTACGTTCCGTTTTTCGGGGCGGCCGAAAATCAAGTCCCCGGCTTTTAATGCGGCCTAGCTGGCTGCTGCGGCCGCATGTCGTTCCGTTTTCGATGCCCGTTTGGGGTGGCAGCAAAAATCAAGGCCCCGGCTTCTAGTCCGGATGCCGCGGCCGCCATCTTGGTTGAGGGCGGCTTGCCCTTCCCACGTGACGTCACTTCCGGTCCGCGGGTGGATGAGCTGGATGCAGATCTGACTGCTGGAGAGCTCATGCTGGGGGACAATACATCTCCCTTTGCTGGGACAGTGAGCCGCCAGGGGTCATAAGTACAGGGGTCCCTTCCTCCCTACTGTGCTGTCAGTGTGTTGGGGCATTTATTGTCTGTGGGCAGGACGCAGGGACAATCCCTCTGCGGTCCCTTACTCGGTTCCGCTGGTGGCGCGACACGTCCGGTGTCTTGGCTGCACCGCGACTTTCCGTTGTTTTCCCGGGGTGTAAGTTCTGTTCCTGGTGCCAGCCGACTGCGGGCTGGCTATTAATGGGGCTACGCGCTTCCGCCAGCGTATACTTCCTGTTCCCTCGGTGCGGCCTGTGCGTGCACCACTTACTGGTCGCCTTTGCTCCCTTCGGGGTCTTGGGTGGCTGGTCTGCCCTGTGGGTGCTGCGGTAACCTTGCAGGGTCCTTTATCTGCTGGGGCTGAATTTTTTTGTGTCGCTTTTGGGCGCTCGTTGACATAGGGCTCCCGGCTGCACACGCTCTGCTGTCTCCTTCCCCTGTTCCTTCCGTGGAATCGGGGGAGGAGGGTTCCATCCCTGCGACTTCAGCCCATCCTGCCCAGGGGGGTTGCTACCCCTCTAGATCCTGGTGGTGAGGGTGGGTCGGGCGCCTCCCCTTTCATCGGGAGCGTGCCTCGGTCTCTGCCCTCATTCGTTCCGTCAGGGTGATGCCTACCATTGTGGAGGCCCGAGTCTTCTACGCTTCCTCCGGTTCAGTTTGGGGCGTATGCTGGGGATGCCAGGTCTTCCCGTACACTCCCTGCTTGACCCGTTGTCCTTTGGTCTCCGTGGCTTCCATTCTACCAGGGCGGTCTTCCCTTCCCCTTAGTACCCCGCCGATCGGAGGGCGGAGGCGGTTTTGCAGACCATGTACTCAGTTTTGGGTGCCTCTATGCGTCCGGGCCTGGCTTCTGCCTTGGCCTCTTGGACTTGACAGGGCGGGTGCAGGTGTTGCATCAGGGATTAGCGGTGACAGACCTTTTCCCGCTTATGTAGGGTTGTAGGAACAGTGGGTGCAGGACCTTAGGTGTGTCTGCAACTCTGCCCTAGTCGCGGTGGGGTCAACACTGTTGGCGGTTCCGCTTCACTGGTTACTTGGTTGGCGTGCTGGTCGGCTGTTCTGGCTTCCGTGTATGCTCTGTCGGGGATTTCCCTTCCTGGGGATCGTTTGGCACCATCTCAGATGAGCTCATTTACGAATTTGGCTGGGGGTATGTGTACCCTTTTTTTACCTCGGCCGCAGAAGGAGGAACTTCGTTGGCAGCCTGGTCCCACCTTCTCCGCTCACTAATGGCTTGTCGGCCCCCCTGTCCTCAGAGAGGGGCGGTATGCTCTCCAACCCTCCTCCTTCCCGGACTGCCGAACGTTCCTGGCGGCTTAGGCCTGCCAAGCCACCGTGCGCATGTCGGCCTGGCCCTGCCACTGGACTCCACTGTGGGGGGGCGTTTTCAACTCTCTATGCTGATTTTTGGTTGGCTCGTGTCTCCGACACTTGGGTCTGGGAGCTGGGTTCTTCGGGCTAGAAGATCGGATTTCTGTCCCGTCCAGGGAACAGGTTCTTCCCGTCCAACACACGGCTTTCCTCTCCGCGCTTGGTGGATCTGCACCACGCTGTGGCTGACCTCTTGTCCCAGGGGGTGCTCGTGCCGGCTCCGGCCTTGGTAAGGTTCAAGGGGTTTTAATCCGAACCTGTGTACCGTGCCCAAGAAAGAGGGGGTTCGGCCCATCCTGGGCCTCAAACGTTTGAACGCTTTTGTGCGGGTCCGTCTGTTTCGGATGGAGTCGATCAGGTCCGTAGGCGCGTGTCTCCGTCAAGGGGATCTGCTGGCCTCCATTGTCAAAGATGCCTACCTTCAGGTGTCCATTTGTGTCTCTCACCAGCGATATCTTCAACTCGAGGTGAGGGAAGAGCACTTCCAGTGTGTGGCGCTGCCTTTTCGGCCTGGCGTTGGCCCCGCCGGTGTTCTGCAAGGCATTAGCCCTGGGTCTGGCGCTGTTGTGTTACCGGGGCATCTCGATCGTGGGGTATCTGGACGATCTTCTGCGGGCAATGTCGCACTCTTCTCTGGGGGTCACTGTGCGGTCCTTGGGGGAGTCCGGATGGATCCTGAACTTCTAGCAGTCTTGTCTGGTGCCTTCCCCCGCGACGAGTACCTGGTTCTGGACTCCGTTGTGGCCCGAGTTTTTCTTCCTCATGACTAGCTCCTGAAACTCCGTTCCAGCGTGCGTCTGTTGCAGACTCGCTGGTGGTCGTCCTTTCACTTTTGCATGCAGGTCCTGGGCCTCCTGGTGGCCTCCTTTCGAGGCGGGGCCCCTTGCACCGCTCCATGCCGGGACTCTTCGGAGGGACGTCCTGTTGCAGTGGGACGTGTCCCCCTTGTCCCTGAACACTGAGATCAATGAAGGTATTGGACCTATCTCTCCTTCATTGGGCGAACCCGCCTTCCGGGTCTGTCGGTTCGGGTCCAGTCGGACTACGCCACCGCGGTGGCGTACATCAACCGCCAGGGCGGCTCCAAAAGCATAGCCGCAGGTCGAGGGGTGTCCAGGATCCTCTCCTGGGCGGAGAGTCAGGTTCTGGCCCTCTCGGTGGTTTACGTTCCGTGGGTGGACAATTGGCAGGTCGGCTGCCTCAGTCGCCTGTTGGTGGACCCGGGAGTATGGTCCCTACACCCAGACATTTTGCATCAGCTTTGTCTTCACTGGGGGGTCGCCGGATGTGGACCTTCTGGCGTCTCCACGCAACTGGAAGGTAGAGAGATCGTAGCCCGGGCTCTGGCTGCTCTAGTGGCTCCCTGGAAGCCTTACGGCCTGATTTATGCCTTTCCTCCACTGTACCTGTTGACTCTGCTTCTGCGCGGATCGCGGCTGAACGCGTCACCGTCATCCGTGTGGCCCCAGTTTGGCCTCGGAGAGCGTGGTACACGGACGTGGTTCAGCTGGTGGTGGACGCCCCGTGGCGGCTGCCTCTGCGTCCGGATCTTCTGTCCCAGGGATCTGTGTTCCATCCTTCTTTTCAGTCGCTGGCTTTGACGGCGTGGCTGTTGAGAGCCAGGTCCTGAAGGACTGGGGGTAGCCCGATGCGGTCATTTCCACGATGCTCAGTGCGGCAATGCGGTTCTAGGAAAATTTACCATCGCACGTGGAGGGCCTATTTTGCCTGGTATGAGGCTGGGGCTCTGTCTCCGCTTTTGTTCTCTATCAGCAGAGTTCTTGCTTTTTGCAGCGCGGTGTGACTCAAGGGTTGGCCTTGAGCACGGTGCAGGGCCAAATTTCTGCATTGACTGTGCTTTTCCAACGGCCCTTGGGGTCTACTGCCTAAGTTTGCGCTTTTGTTCAGGGGGTTACGCGTATTGTTCCCCCTGTCCGCTCGCCTTTTGGCGCCGTGGGATCTGAAGCTGGTGCTTTCGGTGTTGCAGAAATCTCCTATTGAGCCTCTATGGGAGATTCCGCTTCAGTCCTTGTCTTTTTGGTTGCCATCACTTCCGTATGACGGGTGTCTGAGTTGGCTGCCTTGTCCTGCAAGTCGCCGTTGATGGTTCTTCATAGGGACAAGGCGGTTCTCCGGCCTTCATGCCTTAGGTTGTGTCGGCGTTCCATCTGAATGAGGACATTGTCTTGCCTTCTCCGTGCCAGAAACCGGTTCATGGGAAGGAAAGAGCGCTGCACTGTTTGGATGTGGTTCGCGCTCTTCGGTTTTATTTGGAAGCTACGGCTTCTTTCCGTGAGTCAGATTCCTTGTTTGTGCTCACAGAGGGCCCTTGTAAGGGCTGCGTCGGCGGCTGCCGTTTCTCGGTGGATTTGTATTGTTGTTGTTCCGGTCGTACGCTGGGGGGGCGCGAGCCTCTTTTCCCTGTCAGTGCCCATTCTATTGGGGCTGTTGGGGCTTCCTGGGCCTTCCGTCATGGGGCCTCTGTTTCTCAGGTTTGTGGGGCCACTTGTGGTCCTCTGTTCACACCTTTTTGTTAAGTTTCACAAGGTGGATGTTTTGGCATTGGCGGATGCTGGTTTGGGGCGCAAAGTGTTGCAGGCGGCTCTTTGAGGGGTCCTTTGGGTGTTTGGTTGTTGTTGCCCATCCCTCCGTGTGTACTGCTTGGTGACGTCCCTACCATTCAGGATCTACGATCTGTTGCCCTGTGTCCTTCAATGAACGGGAGAGAAAATAGGATTTTTGTACTCACCGTAAAATCCTTTTCTCTCCGTTCATTGAAGGACACGGGTCCCGCCCTCTTTTATGGAGTGTACACTCCTAACTGCTTGTTACTTACTAGAGACTTGTCAGCAAGTGGGGGGTTTGGCCACCTGCAGGGGCCGCTTCTAGGCTGTCTTTGTCTTTTGTTATGTGCCTAGCGTCCTTCTCCTGCAGGTGGCGATATACCCTACCATTCAGGATCGACGATCTGTTGCCCTGTGTCCTTCAATGAACGGGAGAGAAATAGGATTTTTGTACTCTCCATAAGATCATTTTCTCTCCATTTATTGAAAGACACAGCTGAGATCTGAATCTCACAGTTGGGTTATAGCACCACCTTCTGGAGTAGGACACTAGGCAAAAAAAGAGAAAAACAAGCACAGCCAATGGATGGCCCCGACTGTGGCCAAACCACCTAACAGCTAGAGGCAGCTCAGTTAATCACAAAAGCAGTATAACGCAGTACATAGGTCAACAGAATACCACTGGCAAAACAGTCATAGGGGTGGGTGCTGTGTCCTTCAATGAACACAGAGGAAACATTTTTTACGGTGAGTACATAAATCCTAATTTCCCTTGCGCTCATTGAAGGAAACAGCCAAGATCTGAATATCTCACAGTTGGGGCCATATACCCTACCATTCAGGATCCACGATCTGTTGCCCTGTGTCCTTCAATGAACGGAGAGAAAAGGATTTTACGGTGAGTACAAAAATCCTATTTCTCTCCCGTTCATTGAAGGACACAGGGCAACAGATCGTAGATCCTGAATGGTAGGGTATATCACCACCTGCAGGAGTAGGACGCTAGGCACATAACTAAAAGACAAGACAGCCTAGGGGCGGCCCCTGCTGGTGGCCCAACCCTTCACTTGCTGACAAGTCTCCAGTTTTTTGCCTAGCGTCAGGAGTAAGGAGCTAAAAACATTTCTCTGGGAATTTTTTTCTTTTCCTCCATTTTTTTCGCTGTTTCTTCAAGCAAGTGTCACCAGGGCGACACGCTGGATGTTTTAGATCCTTCTAGTCTCCCCTGCGTGACCGACGAGCGCATGCAGGCTCTGCCTAGGTGGGTCGGCTGTGACTTTGGCTTCCTCTCGACGCCTATGGGTTCGTCCCGGTGGGGTGCATATGACAGGTGGTCCTGGCCTTCCTGTCACAGCATTCCGCACAGGCTGGCGGCGCCGCGGCTACGGTCGGTGGCGTTGTGTCCACCGTCCGCGGCTACTGCCGATCGTTCGGCGGCAGCGGCCACTACTCGAGGCCCTGGTCTGATCGCGGCCTCCAGCCGGCTACACGGCTGCCATGTTGGATGTGGGCAGGCGCCCTCCCTAGCTTGTAGCTGCTCCGGCTCGGTCCCTGGCTGGCGGGGACTTCGGTGGGGCTTCCTCTGGTGGTCTTGGGACACTGGGAGAGCCTGGGGCCGTTTTTAGATGGGTCGGCCGCACCCGCGGCAGCTGCTGCTTGGCCGCCACTCGCGGCTGCTACTGCTTGTTCGGCGGCCGCTACTCGAGGCCCCGGTCTGGTTGCGGCCTCAAGGCGGCTCCGCGGTCGCCATCTTGGATTTGGGCAAAGTGCCCTTTCTTGCATGTCACTTCCGCCCGGGCTTCCTCTAAGCCTCGGGCGGACGGGGAGTGTCTTCCTTTCGGCCTGGGACGCCGCAGAGGACGGACACAAGGGTGCAGCTCTCCTCCACCTTGCAGAGTCGGCGCTGGTGCTGAGACAGTGATCTGGGGGTCGTGAGTACTGCGGGGTCTCTCTCTCTCTTGCTGTGGTGGTCTCCGGTCTGGGGAGTGGTTTTTTGTGGGGGCCATGGATCGCAGGGATGACTTCTCGGCATTGCCATGTGAGGGCTGTGGGCTTCGCTCTGCGGACCCCTCTAGGTCCCCTCTTTGTGCGGCCTGTACGCCTGCGCTCCTTTGCCAGTCTCTGGTGCGCCTCTCTGGTCCCTCGGGGGTGGTCAGTACCGCGCTGTCCTTTGGAGGTCTTTTCCTCTTCCATTGATGGTTTTGTGTCGCGCATTGAGCGTGCCTTGACGCAGCGTCCGCCTAGGAAACGGGCTTTGCCAGTCCTGTCCCCTGCCCTGTCGGGGGAGCCCGAGGAGGAAGGGGAACTTCCCACGACATCAACGCGTCCTGATCCTGGTGATTCCTCGCAGCCTGATTCGGCCACCTCTACGCTCCTCCTTCAGGAACGTGAGACGGTTTCTGCGCTAGTCCGCGCTGTTAGGAGACCCTAAAAATTGAGGACGTTGCCTGCACTTCCGCGCTGCCGCACGTGCATTTTGGAACGCATAAGAGTAGACGTTCCGCCAAGGTGTTTCCTAACATCTCCTTTTTTGATGAATTCATTTATAAGGAGTGGAAACGGCCTTCCAAGTCCTTTTGCGGTTTCGAAGCGGTTCTCGGTTCGCTATCCCTTTGAGGAGGACTTTGTGTCTAAGTGGTCTTCACTACAGTCGGTGGATCCGGGGGAGTGGTCTCTGCACCCGGAGGTTTTTCAGCAGCTCTGCCGTCGCTGGGGGACGCCGGAGGTGGATCTTCTGGCGTCTCGGTTCAACCGCAAAGTGGACAGGTTTGTGGCCCGGGCCCTAGATCCCTGGGCGGAGGCTGTGGATGCCCTGGTGGCCCCTTGGGGTCATTACGGTCTGATTTACGCTTTCCCTCCACTGTATCTGTTGCCGCGGCTGCTGCGTCGGATCGCGGTCGAGGTCGTCCTCGTGGCCCCGGATTGGCCTCGGAGGTCGTGGTACGCGGACGTGGTTCAGCTAGTGGTGGACGCCCTGTGGCGTCTGCCTTTGCGCCCCGATCTTCTGTCCCAGGGTCCTGTGTTCCATCCTTCTTTACAGTCGCTGGCTTTGACGGCGTGGCTGTTGAGAACCAGGTCCTGAAGGACCGGGGGTTGTCCGAAGCGGTCATTTCCACTATGCTCAGGGCGCGCAAAGCGGTTTCTAGGAAAATTTACCATCGCACGTGGAGGGCCTATTTTGCCTGGTGTGAGGCTGGGGCCCTGTCCCCGCGTTTATTCTCCATCAGCAGAATCCTTGCGTTCCTGCAGCGCGGGGTGACTCAGGGGCTGGCCTTGAGTACTGTGAAGGGCCAAATCTCTGCCTTGGCGGTGCTTTTCCAGCGGCCTTTGGCGTCTAATGCTCTGGTTCGCACTTTTGTTCAGGGGGTGACACGCATTGCTCCCCCTGTCCGCACGCCTTTGGCTCCGTGGGATTTGAATCTCGTGCTTTCCGTGTTGCAGGACTCCCCGTTTGAACCTCTTCGGGAGATTCCGCTTATATCTTTATCACAGAAAGTGGCCTTTTTGGTGGCCATCACTTCCGTTCGGCGGGTGTCGGAGTTGGCTGCCTTGTCCTGCAAGTCCCCGTTGCTGGTTTTGCATCGGGACAAGGCGGTTCTCCGTCCTCGGCCGGCGTTCCTGCCGAAGGTTGTGTCGGCATTCCATCTGAATGAGGACATTGTCTTACCTTCCCTGTGTCCGAAGCCGCTCCGTTTCCTGTCACTGCCCATTCTACTAGGGCTGTTGGGGCTTCCTGGGCTTTCCGCCTTGGGGCCTCTGTTTCTCAGGTTTGTAAGGCCGCTACTTGGTCTTCTGTTCACACCTTTGTTAAATCTTACAAGGTGGACGTGTTAGCATCGGCGGATGCTGGTTTGGGGCGCAAAGTGTTGCAGGCGGCGCTTTGAGGGGTCTTTTGGGTATTTTGTTTGTTGTTGCCCATCCCTCAGTGTGTTACTGCTTGGTGACGTCCCTACTATTCAGGATCTACGATCTGTTGCCCTGTGTCCTTCAATGAACGGGAGAGAAAATAGGATTTTTGTACTCACCGTAAAATCCTTTTCTCTGCATTTATTGAAAGACACAGCTGAGATCTGAATCTCACAGTTGGGTTATAGCACCACCTTCTGGAGTAGGATACTAGGCAAAAAAAGAGAAAAACAAGCACAGCCAATGAATGGCCCCGACTGTGGCCAAACCCATTGAAGGACACTGGCCCCGCCCTCTTTTATGGGGTGTACACTCCTAACTGCTTGTTACTTACTGGAGACTTGTCAGCAAGTGAGGGGTTGGGCCACCAGCAGGGGCCGCCCCTAGGCTGTCTTGTCTTTTAGTTATGTGCCTAGCGTCCTACTCCTGCAGGTGGCGATATACCCTACCATTCAGGATCTACGATCTGTTGTCCTGTGTCCTTCAATGAACGGAGAGAAAAGGATTTTACGGTGAGTACAAAAATCCTATTTTTTTTTTTTTACCAGACTATGGTCCACTTTTAAAAGAAATTTCTTTGATTTCTGTACTCTTCCTTTTTTTATTTTTTATTTGTATGTTCTTAAATGCAACTTATCATTAAATGGTCTTTTATGTTCTCTTATAACAGGTGAATCCCATTTATCACTTTTTGCCAATCCTGTTGAAGGCTTCTGTTCTTTAAAGGATATTCCAGAAAGCGAGGAGCATATCTACAGTACAGGTTACTCTGGGCTTTGCTATCCCATCATGGATCATCCAGAAAGCACAGATTTGACTGTGGTGTACCCTGAACAGGAACTGTATACCCATGAAGATGCAGGTGTCCACTCTAAAGCACACACAAGGGAAGTGGTTCATTCTAAAGAACATTTTTCATTTGGTCAAGCTAGTTTAAAACCACAAGAATCAAGTAGTAAAATCTCAAAGCAGCAATATACAAGACCCACTTCCATGGTTTTTGAGCAACAGGCCATGCCCATTGAACCAGACTGTCTTGAAGACAAGATGATAAAGAAAGAGGAGAAGAAACAATCTGCTGTTCTTAGCACAGTAAACACCTTTGGCAAGAAGACTGTGAACCAGTCACTGATTGAGCCACATCGCAGCTCTGCAATACAGATTGTTGATGCCAACCAGGTTACCTTTCCAGATCATTCATCGTCTACTTATTTGCACCCTGTCCATATATCCCATAAACATGAGGAAACCATTTCTGAAACATGGGATAATTTTGCAAAGGAAGACATTGTTTCTGAAAACAGGGGCCAAAATATTTGTCAGTGGCAGAAAGATCTGATCAAATCTGATAATCTTGTAGATCAAGAATGTTCAGCTAGTGATATATGTGATGATGAAACATTCTTGTCTATTAAAAGTGGAAGCTACAGTAGATCTAGTTCAACCTTTTCTGTTAATGACAGTACTGATACTGAGTCTTGTGTTTTTGAAGAAGCTCTTGAAGATCTTTCCAGCAATTACTTGTACAACAAAAAAAACTATTTACAAAGACTTTTGTGCACATCCACTAATACTGACCAGTGGTCTGCTTTTGCACCCCCAGATGTGGAAGAAAGCTTTTCAAAAGCAGTGAATCCTAAAATGAACAGTGCTGAGATTACAGCCAAGGAACACAGGAATATGTCTTGTAACACAGATTATTCCTGGCTAATTGGTTGTCGCAGTGATAAGGAAACTCAGACCAAACAAATGGGCAGGAAGGAGATGGGTGTGAATACGGATCTAACTTTTGGTGGAATTTTTACTCGGGTAATTTTCACAGATTGTGCATATGTGATAATAAATTGGTGCAAGCTACAAACACTGAGGCCTGGTTTACATCTTGGCGGCCCGGGACTGCTCAGTTGCCACGCGCGCCTTGTTGATTTCAGTGGGGCCATATCCGCACTGCAACCACAGGAAAAAAGCTTATGCACCTTTTTGTGCAATGAGCAACCTGTGTTTTTTGCGGCAGGAAATGTGCGCGATTGCACCGCACCACGTAACTGTGTGGATTGCTAGCTGCAATTGGGGTGCCATTAGAAATGAATGGTACAGAAAGCACGATTTGTGCGTGATTCCAGGATCATGCATGGAGCCACGCAAATCGCAGGGCAGTCTTGGATCACTCGGATGTGAACCGGCCCGAGACATCTCACAGAAAATGAGGACCCCGCCTGCATGAGTGTTTATATCAAAATGGTGGGGAAACATTCTCCACAACAGGCATTTTAACCACCTCCCGTCCATGGCCGGAAGGGCGCCTTATAGGAGCGTCCAGCCCCTTCTCCCGCTGAGCGCCGAACACGAGAGGGGAAACTGTTAGAAATGTAAACAGCCAGCAATGGCTGTGTACATTCAAGCGATCGGGCTTCTCTAGAGACGCCCAATCGCTGTAGTAGCTGTGAGTGTGCGCCCCTTTTGATCTTCCTCCGTCCCCGAATGCAGGAAGTGATGTATACTACATCACTTCCGCATTAAGAGTCACTCTCCGGCAACAGATGACGGTGAGAAGCTGATCTCTGCTTCAACTGCTTCTCTGGGGGTCCCTAGGTGACTGGTCTAGTAGACCCCAGATGTCTCCATAAAGAGGACCTGTTATGTGAATTGGCTATCACATAGGGGTTTCATAGCCCCCTATGTAATAGCAATAAAGTTAAGTTTAAAAAAAAAATCTTTAAAAAAATATAACACAGCATTTTTTAAAGCCCCCCCACCCCCAACATACACACGCAAACATTCGTCGGGTGCGCCTATGTTGCGAAAACGACGATTGCGCCCATTGCACCGCACATGTTACATCGGAGTGAGAGCAAAAAATTTAGGGCCATTAATTACTGATGAGCGGTAAAAGCGTTTAAAGCGTCGCCTATGGCCAATTTTGGGTGTGGTAGTTTTCTGCGATTTCTTTTTTTTTTTGAGGACACACACAATTTACGGCTTGACATGTTTGGTGTCTATTTACCCAATATGACCCCGTATTTTATATTTTACCAAAAGATTGAGGTGATAATAAATGTTTCATAACAGATTTTTGTTTTTTTTTGTTTATATAGTAAAAAAATTAAAACCCCAGTGGTGATTAAATACCACCAAAAGAAAGCTCTATCTGTCCCCAAAAAATGGTATAAAATGCATTTCAGTACAGCGTTGCATGACGGAATAAATGTCAAAGTACTGCAGCGCTGAATACTGAAAAATGTCCTGGGCAGGAAGGGGGTTTAACACCCTGGTCCAAGTGGTTAAAATGGTTTTCCTTCGCTGATTTTTACAGTCTGCACATGTATATTTATTCTTTCATGGATTTTGTTAAATGTAACTAACTTTTTACTTGCCAGGATGCAATAAATGTAGGAGGTGGAGACGGCAAAGACATGGAAGACTGCAAGGGGTAAGTTCAAATTACACCATAAAAGAATATAAGTAAAACCAAAAAATGTCCTTGTGCTCCTATCTAGTGAGGCTACCATTTCTGAGGTCAGGCCAGTTTTGTCTGAGGATTCCTTTTTATTTTGGAACCAGGAGTGTGTAGGTTGTGAGTACTCTAACCATGTTTATTCTCCCTGCAAGGGGCTGGGATCTTCCCTTCTTTGTACTATATCTGTAGACAATTTTTTACACTGTATTTGACTTTGCCCACTTGATGAAGTTCTTTTTTTTTTTTTTCATTTTTATTCCTTTGACAGATTTGTATACAAAGATTGGAATCTCCAGATTAATGTTCTGAGTCACTTTATCCTTTTTCCGGATGATTTTGTTTTTAAAACTTTGTCTGTTCCCCTTGAGGGTGACTCTCCGGTTTCTCACCAAAGGGCTTTGAGTATTCTAATTGATGATGCTCCTTTATTTAGAGACACTATGGATAAGATATTGGAATCTTTCTCGTTATATTTACTTGCTGGTTTTGATGCCTGTCGAGAGTATTCCTTACCTCTGTTTAACCCCTTTATGACTGAGCTAGTTTTCAGTTTCTGTTCATAAATGACTGACACTTTTTACATTTTTGCTGTGATTCTTCCACAGCAGCAAGTTTTGATTAATATTTTTAGATTTTTTTTTATTGTATAATTATAGTATAAAAATATATTTATAATTTTTATTTTCCTAATTTTTTTACTTTTTTTTTACACTTTGTAAAAATAAAAAAAAATGTTTTTTTTTGTCAGTTTATATCAAGCAGCCTGCTTGATAAATTAACTTTTTTTAATTTTTAGTTATTAGGCTGTGCCAAACTTAGGAACAGCTAATAATAACCTTAGAGACCAATCCTGACAGCATGTCAGAATCAGATCTTACTAAAGGTTCTTGATTGTGCCTAGACGATCAGAACGATTTTAAAAAAAATGTATTAATGTTTCTTGTTAAGCGGTTTCTTCTAGTCATTATGATGCCCACCCCTCTGTTTGAACTGCTTTTGGACATCCCTATGTCCCAGAAATCTTCAGCACTTTGTCCCTCAATAGACGATGGAAAAAATAAGATTTTGTTCTTGCCATTAAGGGACATGGCTCCCTCCCCTCATTTCCTTTGCTGCACCTGCAGCTACACCTGTGAGGTGTTATGATCCTAAAGTTGGATGCTTTTAATCTTTTGCCTAGTGTCCAATCCAGTTTTACTAGCACTGGTTTTATTTTTTCTGCAACATATTTAGTTTTAAGACATTTCTGTTTGAACTAGGCTGTACAATACCAGCTAGCCAGAACTGCAAATCTGCTGCTTGTCTTTGAAATGCTGGTCTGGAAGTGACTTTGGAGCTCTGTGTTCAGCGTAAGGTGCTTTCCATATCCAGTCTGGTAACAGATTAACTGTGAAGCACTTATCTACAGTTGCCAATGCCCCAGTGCTTGCCCTGTCAATTAAGACTTGGTGATTGAGCTGAATGGGCTTATCACTGGGAGCTACCTGGTGGTTTGGGTAGCTGGGAGCCTTTAAAAATAATTTCCCTTCTCTACTGCAGAAGGGATTTTTGCTGTGGGATGGTGCTCATATGATCCACTAGGTGGAGTGTAGCAGAACTATCTCCCTGCTGCTGCTGCTCCTGCATTGCCAGTCACGTGGAGCTCCTTTCTTGGGTTTGTTTCTGCTGCCCACTTACAATGCGTTGGGTCACCTCTGGCCATCTGAACCTCTGCTACCAGTGAATAGGTTGCAGTAGTGCCTGAAGCTTGACTCTGAACTATGTTGCTTCACCTTCACACGCTTGCAACATGTCTTGATTCTCCATACGGGGAGACATTCCCATTGTTCCTGGTGCCTCCAGTTCATAATCTGCCAACTATGAATCCAATCTTTAAGAACCCCACGAATAAGCGGTTGGAGGTCCTTTCTTAAAGCTCTGTTCCCACTGGGAGGTTCTGCTCTTTACCTTTTTTTTTTTGGCATTGTCTTGATTTGCCAAGCTCTGACTGTGTGATCTAAGGCTATTTGTAGAGATCTGATCACTTGGTCAAAGAACGATTCACGCTGTATTCCTAAGTTTCAGTTGTGACTGGCTGTTGGAAGTTTCCCATCTCTTTTTCTGCTAAAGTATCCCATCCGTCCACATGCAACGGACACATTAACATGATTGTGGAACCTTCTAAGAAGTGCTGATTCTGCATAGACTGTGAGGGGAAAACTTTTATTCTGGATGCCACCATTAAATTGACACTAAACTCAGGAATTAAATCTTAAAAATGCCTCCACGTACCCTATTAGCAAAAATGTATCTTATTTGTGTATCACTCGGCTGTAGATCCTCAAATCATCTCTGAATTCATACTGACACTGTCCTTCCTTCTGCAGGGTGGCTACTTTTGTTCCCCATGATCCCTGTGTGTGTTGTAGAGTAGCCACCGCTCCAAGATCACTCCTGTTATAGACTACATTCTTAGGTTTAGTTTGTTCATTTGTATTAAGATTGTAGTTCATCACGAGAGTGAGCTTGCAGTGGTGGTTACTTTACAACACACACAGGGACCATGGGGAACAATGGGGCTGCAATCAATTGATAATGAGAATAGTTGTCAAATATATTATTTATTAGTTGGTGGGATCCCCTAGCCCTCTCCTCCACGCTTGGTGGAAAGCACAGCAAGCAGTGGGCAGGTGTAATAGCTAGCCTGCTATTGGGTATTGCAATTTGAAATGGCCAATAGCAGGCTCGGTATTGCACCAGTCTACTACCTGCTTTACCTGTATTTACGTTCAGCTGCCATCTGCAGAATCTTGCCGCTGGCAGCTGTCATTCCTTGGTTAAAGCTTTTAAAGCTCCATGTGCTTACAATACAATTACATTTAAAAAAATCTGAAAGGTGGGGAAAAAAGTTATTTTCGGTTTCAGCCTGACATTCTGCTCCGGGAGGTGTGTTGCAGTGCCATTCATTTGAATGGCATCCCAAACGTGCCTCCCACCCACATTGTAATCACCTGCACTGGATAATCACCTGCTTTACCGCATTGCTGTGCGTTTCAAAGAATTGTGCATGCAGTTTTATTCTGAAGTAAACTTTGTAACACTGCATTTGTGTATTTTATTTTTAATTTAAGGATGGTATTTATTTTATTTCGATTTAATCAACCATCTAATCGATCATGAAAATAGTCATTAGTTGCAGCCCTAAACCAAAGTAGCCACCCTCCAGAAGGAAGGACAGTGTCGGCACCAATTCAGAGATTATTTGAGGATCTACAGCCGAGAGATTAACAAATAAAATACATTTTTGTTAGTAGTAAGGTAAGTAGTTAAGGTAATTCTAATGCATTTTTAAGGTTTAACTGCAAAGTTTAGAGTCACTTCAAGGGCACCATAGTTGGTAAAGGAACCCACCTCCCTCAGCCAAAGAAGCCATAGGCTCAGTCTGGGAAGGTTCAACCCTTGCTGGAGGGCAGGAAAACTTGACTGGCTGAAGAGTTATGAGATCTGCAACAGCAGTGGCATACATCAACCAGTCCAGCCTTTCTGCAGTTTAACACAGATGGCATTAAATCCCCAAACCTTGTAACACCACACCCCATAGTATTTTTGTTGATTAGGGCTTTCCAGATGTCCACAACCACAGCAAATTAAACATTGTTTTGTACAGAATTAAAGTCCATTTATTGAATTCCTTGAATAACTAAAAACTTTAAAAACATCACTTGCATCGTAATGTGTGTGCCAAAAACCAGTACATAAACCCATAAGGTGGTGTAGCCTTCACATTTGTGAACTGGTGGTCGTTTTCTGTAAAAAGCTTTCTGGTCTTACACAAGGGCAAAGGGGTGTTAAGACCCAGAACTTCTTTCATACTTTAGGTAGAATCAGCCTTTCCTCTTACCAGGACATTGTTCTTCTATTCCTTTTTATCTGGCTCTTGTTCATCAAAAGAAAATTTCTCTCCATTGCCTGGATGTTGCGTGCACTGCAAGAGTATAGCAAAACAAATTACAAACGCACTCATCAACTCGTAACCAGCTTTCAAGCAAGGTGCACATGGAAGGGCTTTATACAGTGCAACAGCAAAACGTTTTTCAGCACACTCACCAGCCAGCATGCAAAAAAAACCTGTCTAACCACTATGGTTAAAAACAGGTTTTAGATGCACGTTTTTGCTGTTGCACTGTAAGAGTATGTCTCTTAGCCACGGCTTTATTCAGAGAGAATACCTGTCATTCTTGCTGTTGCATTGTAAGAGTCAACCAGCTTCTTCTTACACCATTTCTTGGTGGCTCAGACAGACCCATTATCCAGGATTATGGTCTCCAAGGATTGGTTTTCACCTTTTCCTGTTGGGGCACACTACAAGATCACTGAGAGCCTCTTGGGCTTTTCAGCATTCAGCTACTGTTTTTCCAGATTGGCAAGTCGGTCTCCTGGTCTTCTGTTCACCTATTTTTTTAAGTTCTCCCTGATGAATGTGCAGGCTTGGTCTGATGCCAGCTTTTATTTGTATCAAGTAGTTTTTATTGTTGAGTTTTCAAGCAAGCACATACCACAAAATTTGTAGTACTGTAAAAATGGTATGCCTTATCCCCGACCAGTATAGTTTAGGGCAGCACCACAACATATGTATGAGGGTTCCTGGTGAATCTCTCCTATCCCACCAAAACGATCGGGCAACCTGTAGAAACTATGAATAATAAACATCTGTGTATGTTTCTAGGATGGGGAAAGCAAGACCTGAGGACCTTGTAACAGTACATTGTCCCAAGGCTCATGCAACACAGGGCCTGTGTCATCCTCCCAGTTTTACAAGGTAGAGTAGTCTCTTCATTAACATTAGTCATCAGAAAAATGTATATAGGAAATTAGACCCTTTTCAGTAACTTTCGATATGTCCTTTAGAAGCACAGATTTAACATGTATAGGTGGGGAACTGCATGCCTTGATATTCAATTCAGTTGTGGGTATTTGTAAAGTTTTTGTTTAGGTACCCTGTTTCCCCTAAAATAAGACCTAGTACTTTTTTTGGGAATTGCTAAAATATAAGACCTACCCCGAAAATTAGACCTAGTTGTGATCATTCCCAGGGCCGGTGGTGGCATAAGGGGGAACTTGAAAAGCCGCGGGAGAGAATCAGCGGTGCCAATGAAGCCAGCACTAGAGGAAGCGAGGCGGCAGCGGAAGGAGTAGAGCCGCATAAGGCGATTCTTCTTCTATAGCGCCGGCTCCTGTCACAGGCGGAGTGATACCAAATGCACTCCGCCTGTGAGGAATCGATAGTGAAAGTGCGTTATGCTCATTCTGGCCAGCAATTGGTTACCAAATTGCTCTTGGAAAGGTACGGCACCCCTGATTGCCCAGATCACCCTATTCTTTGCCATTTTGGATTATTTAATTTGGATTTGCATTAACTTTGGATTGTTGTACATTAAAAAAAAAGATCTTCCCCGAAAATAAGACCTAGTGCGTTCAGCTTACGACAGAAAAAATACTGCATGTCACATTTTGTCCGGTCCGGAAACGCACGAAAACGGAACGGAAACGCAATCCAGCTAAAGAAAAAAAAATGGTGTTCTTGCTCCACTTATTATGATATCAACGATAGACAGACAGGTTGGGGTAGAGGTAACGACATGAACTGCAAACATTTGGAACATGGGGGCGTGGCTTACGCATGGCGCTGAACGGTCACACTTGAGCAGAGCTCCCGCCACAGCCCGTGAAAAACTGCCGTAATTTACACTAACCGTTCCTTGGACCTCCACTCTGTTGTGCAGAATCATGGGGAGGAAAAGTCAGCGATCCTCGGGTTCGAAAAACAGAGAACTCCGGCACCTTGAAAAGGTATCTCATCGCGGACACAAGATCCTCTCAGGCCTCCTCCTCGCGGCCTACACGTACGAGCGTATATGCGCGGTAGTGTGAATGAGGCCTTAGAAAGAAAAGGGGAAGCCTTTGAGCCCACACTTCCCCATTTATTTGAATAAAAAGCTGATTGTTGGCTGACATTTTACTGTAGGACCAAGCATTTTATTTTGTGATTATTTAGATGTTAGAAGCTGTGGTTTGTTAAAAGAAAACGCGCTAATAGCCCTTAACAGCTGAGTTTTGTGTATATCTTGTTTTAAAATATCACTTGTGTTGAAGATAAAATGTTTTTGTTTCACTGCACAGAAATAAATGCTTTTCATCTACATCCCATGAAGCACTAAAGCAGAGAGCAGTAAAGGCTGAACTGCAACTTTTGGATGTGCAGCGGCAGATTTGTTGGGAAATGTGCTGGGAAGCTCAGCAGCAGTGCATGGAAAAGCAATCATTGGTTACAATGCATGCTGCATCAGATGAACATTCTCAAGATGTGGTTAGCTTTAACTTGTTAGCACTTACTGAAGTGGAACACAAGTATCTGCAAATCAAGAAACAGATCCAGTCTGGAGTGCCTCTCAATTCTTTGGTTCCTCTAAGTATGCAAGTAAGATGTAAAGTGGCTCTCATTCTGTTGTTCTAACTGCTTTTCATTCTGTCTTATAACACAATTTCAGCCAAAAAGTTTTACTTTGTTTTGTATGGGTGGGGGGTGGAGCATTAGAGCTTTCTGTTGTGTCTTTTTATTGCTGTTTGTATCTGTTTCGGGACAGTTTCCCTTTACTTATCCTGTCATACCATAATGTGATGGATATCTCTCAAGCCTTGCACAAAAAAAGCAAATTCAGAGACAACTGGGGTTCATGCAGGTGACTGAACATCGGCCAGAGCTGTAAAGGCCCCCATGTAATCCCCTCCACACCTGTGAAGCCCGCATAGGAGTTCCATGGAGGGCCCCAGACGAGATATATAGTACCCCCTCATGGGGTAGACTAATCATGTACAGAACCTTCAGCTGGTCTGGACCTAAGTTGGTTGGATGACTAACTCCAAAACTCTCCTTAATCGCTGCTGCTGTGGAACGTGGATGCTGACTCTGGTTGCTGCTGAGGTATCGGGCACACTCTCTCTCTCTCCCTCTGAAACCTGTCCATCTGCTAGGAAGAAGTGCCAGCTGTACCTTCTCCAAGATGCTCTTCCAGCCACTGGGAAGGAAGGACCCCTTATTCCTCTCCCTGAGAAGCACTCAGTCACTGGGGGGAAAGTGTCAGCTGCACCTTCTCCCTGATGCTCCATCTGCTGCTGGGGAGAGGCTTGGCTGCCTCTTTTCCCAGGGTCATGACTACTTCACTTGGCCGGCTGAGAAATGGATCCTATTGGTGGTTTGGATGTTCCAGGCATGAGAAAGCATCCCACTGACGGCAACGTCAGACCTAGCTTTCTGTGCACTGGAACTAGCTGAGTTGGTTATAGCAGAAACATTACCATAAACATCAGACAGAACCAATGTTAGGGTAAAACAGGAACACCTTTATTGAACAAACATTACACATTTAGAGCCCACCACCCCCAGGTAAGATTACTTTATTTTCATAAAATAACTTTTTATGAAAATCCTTTTGCGGCCGCAAAGGATCTTGGAGCGGGCGCATGCGCAGTTCAGATTTTCGGGCGGGAGACGAGGAGAGACCCAAGGTAAGTTTATGGAAAGCGTGCACCTGCATGCAGACACCGTGGGACAGAGGAGTCAGCGCTGGATCGGAGACTCGCTGCTGCCTACCAATCAAACCCAAGCAAATTTGCCTTTTACGGTTTACTATCTGTGTGTCTCTCTCACTGCGCTTTTTTCATGTTTACAGCAAGGCTGGACAAATCCCAAGAGCTAGGTAGCCAACACTTAATTGAGAGCTGTCGCCTAACTTTGGAAGTTTTCACTATTTGTTGCCAGTAGAGCTGGCTCCTAAAAATAATCCTGTTTGCTCCTGGATTGGACAGACTGGCTCCTGAATTTCATATGAATTTGTCAACCTCTGTTTTACAGTAATGTGGGTATTTATGCATTCTAATTTCTAACTGCAATTATTTTTATATTTCATAGCTCACTAAAGTGAAATCTCCACCTAAGTAAGTATGCATCTGTAATACTAATAGTCCAGTTGTTCAAAATAGATGCTTTTAAAAAGTAATGCGTAATTAATATTGCTATTTTGCAGTAACCTTCTGAATAAGTGCTTCATGGAGAATTACCAGCTTGGAATACAAAATGGGTCTACTGGTCATCCTGAGGATTTGCAGAAAAGCAAACCTTTAGGAAATGTAAAGTAGCAGTGTGTCACTTGTACACAATAGTTCTATTACTGCTTTTATTTGTTTTGCTTAATTGCATGTTTTTGTTTCTGTGTTAGAATCGGGAAAACACTTTTCTTTCTAGAACTGAAGATCTGCAGAAAGAAGGCAGAGGTTGGTGGATTTGTATCTTTGTGCTTTGTACATAAATATTTTCAGTAGTAGCTGTCCTGTTTTAAGTATGTGTTTGTTATAAATCATGGTTCCTCATCTCCACTCTGTTGAATGTAAAAAACATATTACATATATTTTCATATCTTTTCTTGATCCTACATCATAGGACACAGTGAGTCAATTCTTCTACCATTGGGTTGTGCAAGCTGCCTTTTAGATGATTGGACACTGACAAATCAAAGCTGCAGGACTGCCCTGCATAACACCTCACTCTGCTAGCCTGCCTCAGTTTTTGCTAGTGTTTTTTTAGGTGATGGACATCTTCTCTCTGCTCTGACAGAAGTACTCTATTTTCACTAGTTTTCATTGTCTGTCTTCTGCAAGCTTCTTCAAACATGTTTACGTAATGCTGCTCGAAGCTACTGAATTCTTTATAGCAGCTCTCTGGTTCAGTTTTCTCATCGGCAAAGCATTGGCATGCTGTGCCCAGACCCCACTGGATGGAAGATAAGTGGTTGGATTTTAATGTGCTTAGTCCCTGGACCCCTGCATTTTAGCACCCTCATTGCCGCTTAGTGCAGCTTGTGAGGTTAGCCACAGGGTGATTTGTAGGTCCAGGGTCGTGGTCCGTAGGGAGCCCTGAAGACCCCTCATGGGGAGTATGCTCACCCAGAGGCTAGAGTTCGGATGGCATCTCCTGCTGACCCTCCTGCACATCCTGGTAGGTACCAAAAGTCCATGCCCCTGATTTTACTTTATTGTGCTGGTGGATTGGTGGAGCTACCTGCAAGAAATGCCTAGAGTGCATGCCCTTTGCTGTAGGATTGCTCTCTAGAGAATCCTTAGATATATACATTTAACACCTTAAGGGCATTCATTGTTTACACCCATGTTATCATCCACATTTTAGGCCTGAAAATTACTGAAACCTCCAAACATTATATATTTTCTGAAAGCCAAGACCCTATAGAATAAAATGGTGGCAGTTGCATATTTTTAAGTTGCACAACATTAGCGCAACTTATCAAATCCTAAAATTTTGTGAAAAATGCACTTATGTTAAATTTAGTGCCCCAAAACGCTATATAAAACCATTTTGTTATAAAATAGGAAAGATGAGGTTACAACGAGTAAATAGATAACCAACATGCCCAGGTTAAAAATTGTGTGCATCCATGAAACTGCGACAGAATTCAGTATCCCAAAAAGTCCATAGACAACGCTTTAAAAGCACCTACAGGTCATCAGTTAAGGGAAATGTGTAAAATATTGGCCCTAGAATTATTGCTCTTTGGCATGTGCGGCGATACCCAACATGTGTAGCGCAATTGTCTTTTTCGTACGTAGGGGCACCCGACGCTTGTTTATGTGACGACCCGCGTGCTGTTTTTAAAATTATTTTTACATTTAATTTAATACTTTTGGAACTGTTTTGCTTTTTGTTTTAACTGTAATTGCTATCGTATAGGGGGCCATACAAGCCCCCCATGTGATAGCATATTGGCAGTGACAGGTCCTCTTTAAGGTGATGCTGGGGATCCAAAAGACCCCTGGTATCACCTTTACACTATAAATAAGTTATTGAAGTGCAGATTGCGCTTCAATAGATTGTTGCTGGGCTTCAGGAGCCCAGCAATGACAGCTATGGGAAAGGAAGTGATGCAATACGCGTCGCTCCCGATCCCATAGTAAGGGGAGGAAATCAAGTCTGTTTAACGCCTTCAGACTTCATGACGGGATTAGCCCGTCATGGGTCGTGAAGGGATTAAGGAATGGGTGGGGGTTGTGCCTCATTGCCTAAGAAGCACCCTAAGATTCCAGAAGCTTGATCTTCTACTCCCTTTCAAGAACCGTTCAGATGGTCATCTTCTAGGAACGCTATTTGAGAGATAGATGATTGGGTCTTCCTTCAACAGGAAGAACAAGAAGAAAGACAATTAACAAGCTCCTCCAACCCCTTCATCTTAAATTTAATTGTGCCCAGGAAGGTTTTCGTATTCGTAATTTTGCTCCCATGGTCTGGTGATTTGTTAAGCTGTATTGGTGCAACTCATGTAGCCTTATGGTGTTGCCTTGGCTGTCCCCTTTGCATTTGTGAAGAACAGAAAATGGATTGATGGGAGTGTTTGAGACTCCACGCTCGAGGGCACGAGCAAGCCAGCCCGAGACAATGAGCGGTGTGTCTGGGAGAGAGGGCGGCTGGAGGCGTGCGGGCACAGAGAGCGGAGAAGGCTGTGATAGGCAGATGCCAGGAGATAGACGCTGCAGGTGGCAGAGCCGGGAGAGTCAGTGGGAGTGATGTGACTTCAGTCAGTGGAACCAGTGGAGGTTCCCCATCTATTCACCCCTCGTCGATGATATCGCATCAGCTATTACTTTTTGGTACGTTTTTCAAACTTTGCATAAATCCAATTCCTTATGGTAGTAGCGCTTCTATCCCCATTTTCTGTTCTCCTTGACAAACGTCGGACACACCGGTCCGCATTCCTAGAAGCTGCACACCTAGCGCGGAGAAAAACCCATACCCAATCACCCTCACCCTCGTGGTAGCGCTGTATCAGGGGACTGCAATCCAAATTGTTCTTTCCCTTTGCATTTGTGGACTGTGAAGATGGTAGTTTGGGTGGGCCTTCCAACCTGAGTAGTGCGCCATGTGATTCCTGAGGATGCGTGTACCAAGATGGTAGAAGATGTCCATTCCGGCGCACTAATCAATCCACTTCCAGCAGAGGCACATGTGCATTTAAACAAGATGGGCCTGCTCCTCCCGGCCAGTCTGCATGGGTAAGGGCTGCGGTGGTAATTGGGGGCATTAGTGGATGCTCCTTTTGTCCATGCTGCAGTCAGCTCTGGTCCCACAGTGCAGCAGCCATGTAAAAATCAGAAGCTGCTGAATCCAAGGAGACAAACTTCCACACTGTAGGCCTTGTTTCTCTTTATATTAGGGATGCACCGATACCGGTATTTTGGTACCGAGGACGAGTACCGATAATTTTTTTTCGGTACTCGCCGATACCTATTACCGAGTACAGAAGTCCCATTCAGGAAGCCAGGTGGCGTGTAATGACTCGCCACCTGGCTTCCTGATTAGCCGGGCAGCATGTAAAGAGTCGCCACCCGGCTTCCCGATTAACAAAAAAGTCCCCTCTTACCTAAGTATGTGCAGCCTGTCATCCCCCGGGGCCTCTCCAGCGAAAACGCGGCCTTCGTCCGGTACCCAGCAGGAGCCGTCTAGCCGTCCAATCAGGAAGCCGGGCGATGTGTAATGACGTGACGCCCTGCTTTCTGATTGGCCGGGAGGCTGGCTCCATGCTCTCGTCATGAGATGACGAGGGAGCATGAAGCCAGCTTCCCGGCCAATCAGAAAGCAGGGCGTTGCGCCCGGCTTCCTGATTGGACGGCTCGGGCTGGGTACCGTAGGCCGCATTCTCGCTGGAGAGGCCCCGGGGGATGACAGGCTACACATACTAAGGTAAGGTAACCTTACCTCACGAGGCCAGCTTCCGGTCAATCGTGAAACCAGGCAGCGTGTAATGACGCGCTGCCCGGCTTCCTGATACCGGAAGTACTCGTGCTAGGCATCGGAGCATTTGGGCGAGTACTTGCCCAAATACTCGGAATCGGCACCGATATCATACTAGTATCGGTATCGGTGCATCCCTACTTTATACCGAGGCCTTTGCAGCCAGATGTAAGGTTTTGCTGTCGTGATATGTTGCCCTGGTTTGCTATAAGAATGGCATACTAATATTTTTTTACCTTTCCCCCTTAAGCTAAGGATAAACCAAAGAAAGTGTAGTAATTGTACTATTTCCACGCTCCCAACCTCTTATGACAAGACACTATGTGAAGTGTATTATGCTTTTGCAGGATCTGAAACTGATTCCATTATGAAATACTTTATCAATTCTATGCGAGAGGAGATGTATCTACCTTATGTTCTTCAGACCAGTTCTTTCTCACTTGGGGCCTTTCACTTTTAAAAACATGCTTGCAACATGGCTGAGGATTTGTGACACTCTGGTGCCCTCTTATGTCCAAACCTGCACACAACATCACTCTGGCTAGACTCCTGGGTAATTCCTGTCTCACAGTGATGATGTAGGCACCAGGTCAATATTTAACCTTCACCTTATCCATTCAGTCTCCGCCCTTGCCTTTGTTCTGATCGACCAAGTGCAGTTCCTGTTCATGTGTATGACCCCTGCTCTGGCTGACTGATTTCCTGGTTGCTGACCCCGGCTATTGTGTCTGTTTATCCTGCTCTCTGTGCTCCCTGGCTTGGCTGACTACCCGTTTTGGCATCTGACTCCTGGCTTGGCACTGATGACATTCTGGACTTTCTCTTGTTTTTGCCATTTACGTTTATTGCTGTTTTCAATAAACTCCCTTTTATTTTTAAACCTGCACTTCAGCTGTTAGAGTAACAAGAAACCAGAGAGAAACTTAGTGGAGAGCCTAGTCCGATTTGCACCTTCTGCATTGGACCTGGAGACTATTTGCTCTCAGCCAGTGTCTGACTTAAGAGGAGAGGGAGGATTCAGTTCCTTCATCTGATAGTGAAGTTTTTTCAGGGAAGGATAAGGAAATTGGAGGAGTTAGTGCAACTAGGTGCCCATTTGCTGTTGAGGAAATGGAGAAGCTTTTAAAAGTGATATTTACTTCTGAGTAGATTGAGAATGCAGAGCCGGTGTTGTCCACTCGGCACTTAATGTACAGGGGCTCATAGGAAAAGAAATGTCAACTTTTTAACAGGTCGCCATTCTTTTTTATAAATATGATTTTCAAGGAATGGGAAGAGCTTAAAAAAAAGCCTTCTCTGCAAATATTATAAAAAAACATTTTAAAATACATTTTCCCTTTGGGGTGGGTCAGATGGATAGTAAAGCAAATTCTATGCTTGAGATGCTTCTACTTTTCTTTTTGGGTCAGTTTTTGGCTTCCACTTGTGTGGTGAGGAACCTGGATGTCTAGGTGCAAAAGCATAATTGCCTGCTATCTTCAGATACCCCAGCAGACCACATCCTAAAGTAATTGCCTTTTAATCTTTTTGGTTGATATGACAGTGGATTTGATTAAAGCTAAAGCCAGAAAAAGGGCCCTTATTAATTCAGCAAGAAGGGCAGTTTGGCTCATGGCCTGGGAGGGAGACGTAACATCCAAGAACAGACTGTGCAGAATCCCCTTTTGAAGGTAATTTGAGGTTTCGTTCTGGAGACTGTTTCTGATGCGATCTTCAGAAAAACGAAAGACATTTCCTCCTAAACATAGTCCCGTAACTAAAAACTTTTTGGATCTCCCTGTGTGAACATGAATAAATCAAAAGCACTAGATGTCTCCCTTTCCCCTTCGACACTCACCTCCTTGCAAAGGTCGTTTCCATACCAATGGGCCCATTCTGCACTGCCATACCTGGGGATCCACCTTACTCCAACTTATGCCCAGATGTATCAAGCTAATTACCCCAAACTATTTTCTTACATGGAAACCCTACTGACATCATGGGAGAAACATCCAATATCGTGGCTTGGTAGAATCACAGCAGTTCGGATGACCCTGCTCCCCAAATTCTTATACCATGCAAGGGTCCTACCCGTTCCTATCCCCTCTTATCGCCTTAGACAATTACAACGCCGCATACTTAGTTTCATATGGAAGGGGTCAATTCCTAGGGTCTCCCAATTGGTTCTGTATCGGAGCAAAGTAAGAGGGGGTTTGGGACTCCCCTTTTTCCACAAATACTATCAGGCGGCCCAACTGACACCTTTGGTGTGCTGGTATGGGAAGGGCGAAATGCCACTGTGGGTCTCATTAGAGGCCTATGCTTGTTCCCCAATTTCTCTCCTCAATCTTCCCTGGCTCCCCCCCAAAATTGGCAGAGCATCTAAGAACCCAATTCTTACACACACCCTAAAAGTCTGGGAAGGATTGCACCGTCACTTAAACTGGGTCTCCCCTCAGCTACCTCTACTGTCCATCCATGGTAACCCAATGTTTCAGCCGGGATACAGCAACCCAGTAGCCTTCGCACATTGGCGTGTCAAGTCCTTGAGTTTACTTAGAGATTTCTGTTCTGACACTAACATCATCCCATTTCCGGTGCTTCAAGCCAAACACCAATTGACCCCACGAGACATCTTTCAATATTTGCAAATCAAACACTACATACTAACTCTTTTGGATAAGTCAATTTCCCCTCCCTCCCTCACCACATTTGAGGAGTTCCTACTCGATGACACAAAACACACAGGGCCCATCTCAGTTTTATATACTATGATTCTTGACAACCTACAGACTCCACTCCCCACATATGCCTCCAAATGGGAATAAGATCTGGGGTGCTCTGTCCCGGCTGAGACATGGTCTCAAATTTGGATGACAACCTCACGGAGCTCAGCAAATGTCCAGGAAATTGAAGCCAACTATAAGTTACTCCTACGGTGGTATCTGGTACCCCTCAGGATCTCCAGAGCCATCCCGTCCTACTCACCAAACTGTTTCAGGGGCTGCCGGGTGGAGGGGTCGGTCCATCACATTTGGTGGGATTGCCCTAAAGTGAAGAGATTCTGGCATAGAGTATACCAACTTCTGTACACTGTCACAGGCAAAACATTTCGCAAGGACCCCTTGGAAGCCCTACTACATAAGAAACCGTCGGTATGCACTGTTAGGCAACACCGTCTGGTCACATTTATACTCACTGAAGCCAAGAGGGTAATTGCGAAGGCTTGGAAATCCCCCGACATACCGTTTGCGGAGGTCAAACGTAGAGTATCGAGAGTGATGTTCTTTGAAAAACGTACTGCTCTCCAAAGGGATGCTTTGGTATCATTTCATAAACTGTGGGAGCCATGGATTGAGTCATACCATCCTCCCTCCTTTTATATGGAATCCTTGATCCTTTGATATCTCAATAACGAAAGCTTTCACAAAATGTAGATCCTGCCTCCTACCCCAACCTCTCCCCATATATCCCCTTCCTCTTCCACTCATTTTACCTAGTTGGAACCAGCCACTTCATACTTAGCCTCTGAACCTTGGTCCCGAAGTTTTCGTAACAATGTTCGTAGTACTTATACCATTTGTATGTAGTCTTTGAGGACTGCACTGTTTGACTGTACCATTATATCATGGAAACCTGAGTTTGTAAACTTTTATTTGATACTGCATTTTATTACACACTGAATGTGAAAGTGTGATCACTGTTATAAGCATTTAAAACAAAACAAATAAAAACATTTTGAAGAAAAAAACAAAAAACTTTTTGGATCTCCGAACAAGTCCCAAGAGTCAAAATAATAGGAAAAGGTAGTCCTTCGATAAGAAAAAGAGCAAGGGTTGTCCTGTTCACCTTTAGTGAACCCTCCAAAGAAAACAAACAACGCCTGATCAGGGGTAGTGGGGAGACTACCCCTTCTCTAAGTAATGGGAGAGAGTCTTGGGCACCTTAATCATGATATTGTATTGCCATATTTATGTCCTGCACTAAAGCACCCTAAATAATTTTTTCTGCACTGTCTGGTTGTACTTTGGGCAGTCACAGTTTACTTCTATACAACTTCTGCTATTTGCAAGTCTGACTCCCTGTTATTCCTGAGGGTCTGCACATGGGACAAGTGGCTTCCCATTCCACCATAGCTAGGTGCATTTGTCAGAGCATTTCACAGGCTCTACAAGCTGAAGTAAAAGCTTTCCTGTTAGGGCACACTTAGTAGTGTGGATACTTCTTGGGCTTTTCTGCACCAAACGTTTGTCTCCCAAATCTGTAAGGTCCTCACCTGGATCTGCTAACCTGGTCCTCAGTACACACATTATTCAACTTTTACCAGGTGGCTGTTTAGACCTCTGCTGGTGCCATTTTTCACTGTAAGGTCCTTCAAGCAGCCTTGTGACCTTACGCTCAACTCTGTTCCAGTTCTCTGTTTCTAATTTTGGTTCCATGCTGGGATCGTAACTGTAAAATTGTAGGACACAGGACTCTGTCTTATGTGATTCCACCCTGTACTGCTTGCTACAAAACTCAGGCAGGCTGGGAGGGGTTATGCAAGGCTGTCCTGCCGCTTTGATTGATTTGCCAGTGTCCAATCACCTGAAAGTAGCTGCATAATCCAGTGGTCTAAGAATTATCTGTGTGTTCTGTGATGTACGCCAAGAAAGGGATTTTACTATTCAGACAAAAATCTATTTTTTTTTTTTTTATGTCCACCAATGTGACATTTGCAAGGTGGTGTTGGAAAACAAGGAACTGCCAAATCATTTGGAATAATAAACTGGCCACAATTTACATTTTTACCCTTACTACGCCCAGGTTGTGGACATTGGCATGCCACCTCACAAGAATCGTTGACTGGAATGTTCACAACCTCTATAAAGAATGGACATACATAGAACAACTATATGTAACTGTCACAATTGGCTCTTGGATCAAGAGACGATGCCTTTTATTTTCCATAGCCTCTTCAGTTGTCGAGTTCCTCAAGAATAAGCCCTTCAGCTTGCATATGGGAGACTAGACCAAGACCTTTTTTCCAACTGGCACCCGTTTAAGGCTTGAACGTTTTTTAGCAACAGTGACTTGTGCTCTTATTGACAGTCTTAGGCGTCATATGTTTGGCATCCATTTACTCAACACAACATCATCTTTTATATTTTACCAAAAATTGGGTATTGTGTTGTTTGTTTGCACTTGAATTAGGACTTACTATACCATTGAGCTACTATCGTGATGTATAAACTGCAACTGGCAAAATTTTAATCTAGGCGGTGTCTCCTTTCAGAAAATATGTAATGTTTTGGGGGTTGTAAGTAATCTTCAGGCCTTAAATGTTCATGTCTTTGACAGTAAAAGGGTTAAACAGCAGCACGGGTGGTGTTAGGCCACAGCTCCTTTTCTCTTTTGTTCATTGAAGGACACAGCAGAGATCTTGAATGTCAGACCATAGGGTTATAGCACCACCATCAGGAGTAGTGGCATAGGCCTAAACAATAACCTGCCTAATCTATCATGATCGTTCTGACGAAAAGGTTCTGTCGCTGAAAAACTCACACACAGCTCTAACCACATCCAGGCAATGGAGGGCCATCTCCTTTTGGATGCGCTGGATGGGGACAAAGGGAGAGAAGGACAATATCCTCATTGAGGTAAAACGCGGATACAACCTTAGGCAAAAAGAAGGGTCGGGTTCAGAGGGCTACCTTGTCCCTATGCAAGATCAAAAATAGGGGGCTTACAGGACAAGGCAGCCAATTCTGAAACCTCTGTGCCAAGGTGGCCACCTTTTTTGAGATGTGGTCAACAAGGACAGTTTTTTTTTTAAATGTTTTCAAAAGGAGGCTACTGTAAAACTGAAAACATAAGCTGCCTGTAACATGGGGGTTGAGGCACTGGAAGGCGTCGCCCACAACGCTGAGCCTTGTTTCCTGCCTAGCGTCCTACTCCTGCAGGTGGTGGTATAAGCCTTCCATTAAATAAAGATTGAGCTGTGTCCTCCAATGAACGGAAGAGGGGAAAAAAAGAAGCTAAATGGAAGGATTGCCACATCTCTTGGAGTATATGGAGTTTGTTGTGGTTACAGCTCAGACAGGGTATTTCATCCTCAAGAAAATTTCTCACTTGCTGCTCCTGACTTTGAGCACTGTGCTCCAGGAGCCGCCAGACTCTGGGATTTCAGCATGTGTCCTGGTGCTGCTGATGGCCTTATTCAAAGCAATTATGTTGCTAGTTTCTGCTCAAGCCTCTGTGCTTGCTTCTGTCTTCCTGTATGACATGGTCCGATCTTAGACAAAGCCGTTTTGTCTGACACCAGGGACCAAATTCTCTAGAGTGTTGCTCTGGAGTTGGAGTAAACTGCCTCGTTAATTCTTTTGGGGGGGGGGGAGCAACCCTCACTACAGCCAAGCTGGGGAGGAGTCCTGGATGCATCGCCAGTGCAGGGGACTAGTCATTGGAGTCTGTCAGGAAGACTGGGCCATATGATCATCCCTGCAATGGTGTGAGCTGTAGAATGGATTCTGTCCTGAGTGGAACTTCAGTTCCAGCACTACCCACCATTTACATTCCAAAGGTGACTGACAGACTTTCTCTGCGTTTAGGCCTAGATTAAAATGACTGAGGCCTATATCTGTAAGTGTCAACACCTGTATTACAGGTGAAGGATGTTGGCCATGGGTCTTTGGATTCTATAAATCTCTTTTGATAGGTATGTTTCCAGGAGAGGCATCCTCTGTTGGCACAACAGATTATCTGGCAGCTCCGTAAGATCAGTGCAGCCTGACTTATACTATTTTTTTTCCTCTGCTCCTCTGGTGGGGACTTTCTGATGATCCTCATAGTTCCAGGTGGCCTAGGTGACTGGTACTTCAACCTGCCAGACTGCTGGTGGAGATAGTCTAGCTCTTTAGTCCCATGGTTTGTTTCTTTTTCTGCTTTGCGATCTTTCACTAATTGCACGACTGTGTAGCTCAGATCTTAGGAGGTGGGTTCCTCCTTTGAGTCAATGATTCCCTGCTCTGTAAATGTAGGGTGCCTATTTCTCTTAGGTCTGCCATGGTACGTGGGCAGCATTCTTGGCCAGTTGTGCTGGAAGAATTTTTGAATTCCTGGGAACTCTGAGATTCCTCCTGTACCGTTTACAGTAGAGTCTGTGTCGACATTGGCACCTGTGTGCTGTCAGGGTTACACGCCAGCGCTTGCTATATGGTTCTAAGACCGCTAGCCTTCCATTCCTTTTATGGGGGTTTTGTAGAGGGTGTAAACTTTGCAGTTTCTCCTGTGCCTTGTTGGATTTTAGTTAGGATTCACAGTGCCTTGGCTCCCTACTGGAATTATTCCTTTTTTCCTCATGGTTTGCCATTAGATGTGTTTTATGACCGCTTTATCCTGTATTGTGCCTTCTGTGGTACACAGGATCTTGAGGCCCAGTTCCTCCTTTCTATGTGGTTTTGGTTCTATATTACGAGACTTGTTTCCCTCGGCTCTGTTTGGCCTTTTTTTTTTACACTTCTCTGTCTGAATGAATTTGTGCTTAGCGGGTTCCTCGCTGCCACTGTTTCTATTTGTAGTATTCCTCGCTAAGCATCTGGGCTCCTAGGGGTATTGTCCCGGGAATGCTGTAACCCCATGGTCTGAGATTCAACATCTCAGCTGTGTCCTTCAATGAACACAGAATAAAGGACTTTTTTTTTCTAACAAGACTGGACTTTCAACATTGGGGGATGGTAGTGGAATCCATTACCTACACCAGCTTTATTCCCTGAAGCCATCCTTTTATGTCCTGCAAGACCCATCCTATCGGTATCCAACACCCAGATTTCCACTCCCCCACCATTTTATGTGACACATTATTATATACACAACTGTTCAATGTATTTTAATATGTAGCTTGTTCCCTCCTCCTTCTTTTTTTTTTTTTTTCTTCATTAAAAATGTATTTGGCAATACATTGTGATTAAAAAGTGATGGGTCTAATCCTTATTGTAGCTATGAAGCGCTAAAACCTTTACATTTTGTTATTTATTTTATTGTAGAAGACTATGATAAGTTATTGCCAGAGCAAAAAAGATGCTATGTCCATGTGGGAAACCTGGCCCCTTCAGTGAAAGAGGTAAAATTAATATATATTTGTAGAAATGGGTGTAACCCTTTTTTTTTTTTTTTTTTTTTTTTTTTTTAAATCATCCATTGAATCACATTTCATGTTTAAAAACTATGGGTTATACAACCACTTGCATTGAATTGTACACTAGGCACAAAAAACTTAGGTCATGTCTTAGGTGGCATAACCTCTCCTCTAACCTTGTTTGGCTTAGTGTCCTCAAACAGATGAGACCTCTTTTTCAGCTTTGCTGTTCAAGTTTTGTTTATGGGGATTTTTCTTGTCTACAATGGAGAGTTTCTGGTAGATTGAAGCTGGATGCTAAATACCAGGAAACGCACCAGCCAGTCAACCTATAGAGATATGGAGAGAGGAAAAAAAAAGGAAAAGCTTAAATAGAATGCTATGCCCACATCCAGAGGAAGGCAAAAATACCCTATAAAGCATGTTCAGTTACATAAAAGTAGCTGCATAACACATTGGTTAAGGCCTCGTTCACAACATTCATTGATGTGCCTTGCTTTTCCGTGCAGCCGATTGTATTGCGCCCGGATTGCGTGGCTGCGGCGCCATTCACTGCAATGCACCGCCGCGCCCCCTCCCGCCCCACAACAAACTGAGCCGGCAGCAATCTAGTGCGTTCCGGACAGAATTTGGTGTGAGGATGGTGTGAACGAGGCCATTTTTTTGCCTTTATTTTGTCTTTGCCTTTCTTCACCACACTAATAGATCAATCTATATTAACAGATAAGCCATTAAAAAGGAAATAAATAAAATGTATTTAAAAAGAAATGGATAAAAAGATTATATGTTTTAAAACCAAAGTCTCTTTTGTATATATTGATATAGGCAGATTTGAAGATGGCATTTGAAAAGTTCAATGTTTCTTGTATTTTTCTGGAGGAATCATCTCTGACTTCCAGGTAATATGCCTTTTTCCTGATCTAAACATTTTAGACTGCCTCTCTCCTTGACTAGTCTAAAGGTGCCCATACACGATACGATACGATAATCGTATGCGATCGTTTTTTCGTACGATAATCGAGCAGTGTGAACGGAGACGTGCGGCCGTTTCTACTGTACGGTCGCACGGCTTCTGTCGAACCAGCATGTTCGAAAACCAGCCGGGAATCGTACGATTCTCGGCTGGTTAGAACTGTGCTCGGAAGATAAATGCTGAACGGGCCGGTGTGCGGATGGTTGTAGAGTGTATGGCCACCTATAGAGAGATTCTCAATTAAATAAGGAAAATTGCAAAGCATAGGGTGTTAAACATTGTAAGTGTGTGCATAGTCAGGAGTCTTGTTTTGTTTTTTGTTTTTATTTCCTCCCTTTTCACTTCCTGTCCTAAAGACTAAGCAGAAAGTTAGTAAAAGAAATTTGCCCATAGTACCATACACTTTGGTAGAAAAGATTGGAAAAACATTTTATAACTTGAAATGTAGTAGTACACGTGACAAGGGCAAAGGTGAAACTAGTTAATTTTGCAGTCTTTTTCTTCCATCAAAATTAGCCACCTGGATGTTAAAGGGCAACTCCAGTCGGGACAAAAATAGTTATTTTGGGTTCTGTTTTTTTATATGTTATACTTTTAAGGTTAGGATGTATCTGCAGTTTAACTTCGAATTTCTAGTTATTGGAGCCTCTATTGATTATAGTTATTGCTTCTGTGGTTAGATTAAATTATACAGTGTGCAGAGGCCCATTGTGGTTCCTAGAAAAAAAAACGTATACATTCCTGAAAATGGGACTCTTAAATCTTGTTGCAGTATGTAAAAACTTATCATTTTTGCTTTTCTTTTTTTTTTTTTTTTTTT
>NW_017306691.1:910246-932539 GCF_000935625.1 Nanorana parkeri | reverse complement strand
TAAAAATTTTTTTTTTTTTTTTTTTTTTTTTTTTTTTTTTTTTTCTCAAGTTATGCTGTCTTGGTCTTCACTTGCTCAGAAAAAGCTCTAGCAGCTGTGAAGGAAATGGATGGGAAGATGTTTTTTGAGAAAAAATTAAAGGCTCGAATTGTGAAAACTTTCACTCAAAATTTCCAGTTTGCTTCCCAGGAGGTTAAAATATTTTCTGCCACTGTACCTGAAGAAAAAACAAAACTTGACACTGATGAACTTCAAAGTTTTAATGTTCGGTCACAAGTAGAAGATGTGAGTGCTTTCTCTAAATCAATCTCACCCAATGATATTCAAAGCAGATCCAATTGTGAGAATGTGGAAAACGTTTCTGCAAACATGCCACAAAGAGTATCCTTCCCTGGTGCAAGCCAAACATTTCCATATGCTCCATATTACAGTAGTCCTACTATCTTTAATTGCATACCTACTTTATCTCAGTGGGCATGGCATTCAGTTAATTTAAACCGAGTGCCCTGCAACAGCATACCAAATCCAACATCTATTCAATATTCTTACCCTGCATACACATTTCCTCGTGCCTATCCTTTCTCTTTCAACACGCCTGTGAACTCTATGTGTAAGCCAAGTATGAATTGTTTTGGACAGGTTGTAGACATTGGAGCACCTCTACTACCAACTGGAAGAGTTTCAGCTGACAACAACACAACGTCTTTAAATTCCAATACAATTAGGTTAAATAGAGGTACCAAGGCTGTGACCCCCTCAGCTAAAAAAACTGCTGTCAAGCCAGTTAAAGAATCTGTTTCTGTCATAACCAAATCCAGTGAGAACAAACTTGCTAGCTCAGAATTGGCAAGTACCACAGCAACTTCTGCAGTATCATCCACTTTGCCGAGTTCTGTAACAGCTGCATGTAAAATGCCAGCGGTATCTGATAGTTTGCCGGCTTATGAAAACAAGACAATAGATACTTCAGGGAAATCCAACTTCAAACCTGCAGCTCCTTTGAGATCTCCAATGTTTGTCCCAGGCAGTGTGACCATACCTGAAACCAGTCTCTTGACCCAGACTTCAAAAACGGATCTTCAGCAAAGCGGGTCCCTTCCTTTAGAAGAAGAGGTAAGATTATTGTTGTGTTCCTAAATCTTAACTAACAGAATACAAAAGTAAAACGTACAGGTTGTCTAAAAAAATTTGAGTTATGCTTAACATTTTTGGAGCTTTGGTTCTGAAGAGTTTCTCAAAACAAGAGTGATTTCCAAGTACCTAACTTTACCAATTTTTGGACAGTTAACTTTCATAGAAAGCAAAGCGCTACACAAAACCTCGATTTTAAAGAGCCTGACATATTTGCCACACAATACAAATGCATTCAGTTCCAATAGTATTTGACACAGGTCCACTCTGAAATCTGCGTAATTCAGGTTAGAAGAGCTCTGTGCAGAATTATTCCTAACCCTTGCAGTGGGGCAACCCCTGCAAAGGTTAAGTGCTCATTTTCATCCAGGGACAAAAATTAGAAAGTTACTGAACCTAACAGCCAACTGGCTGTTAGACTTGTCCCTGCAGCCTTGCTCCACCTCCTTCAGTGGTCTGAGGTCCCGTAATTCATCACGTCCTATACAGTGATTGTATTGGACGAAGGAGACGGGAAAACAGCCTGTCCACTGCGAGGTTCAGGTGAGTGACTTTCTTTTTATCTTTAGATTAAAACAAGTACTTAACCCTGGCAGTGTGGGGGTAGCCCCACTGCAAGGGTTAAGAATAGTTATGCCTACATGTACTTCTTTATCTAGTTAGAGGCTGTTACTTTAACCCATCTATTGCAAAGTGACAGTTTTTTCTTTTTTTTTTTCCTTTCTAAAAGTCTATATACTATTAGGTTCTGGAGCTGATCAGTATGTGGATGTCATTAAAAGAGCACAACAGTAGTATCTCTGCATTTAATGGTCTTTCACTGAAAAAAATTATAGAAGTAGTAGCCATACTTGATGGTTGCCAAAAAATGAAAACCTTGAGTGCTCACTAGATACCCAATTTGTTTAATTTTATTAGGTGAATAACAAATGCAAATTAATCTAAACGATAAAGGTAAATTAATACAAAAATAAAGTAAATCCCGGTATAGATAAATTCACCAATAATTTTAACAAGTCTCTACAGGATAATTAAGGTGTTCCTTCTGAATCCTGGAGAGAGCTTTGTTTGTCAACTTTTTCAAGTATTTCCCAGTATCAAAGTAATGGTAAACACTGTTGAAGGGGATATTACTATGGATAGATTAATTTGTTTCCTTGTTTTGGATCGTATAGCACATGGAATTCTTAGACATTTTGGGTTATGCAGCTGCCATCAGGTTACTGGACATTTACAAATCAGTCAAAGCTGCAAGATCACACTTCATACCCTTTCCACCCCTAGCCTACCTCAGTTCTTTTGCTGCTGTCCTTAGGTGATAGAGGTCTTCTTTTTTTTATTGATATTTTTTTTTTCTGCAAAAGTCTTCAAGCATGTCTCCCTAATGCTGCTCTAAGCCAATAGGAGCACCTTGGTGAACCCTGCTCGGACTTCACTGGAAGGAAGATGCAGGGCTGGCCTGTGTTCTTAGTCACTGTACCCTGGATTTGGCTGAGGTCCCAACTAGGGATGCACCGATATATCGGCCGAAAATGGCACTTTTGGCTAAAATGCCGAAAGTGCCATTTTCCTGCCGATACATGGGCGCATCCGTGATTTCTTTCCTCCCCGCTGGGCGCTGCTCTGTGTCCCAGCGGGGAGGAGAGAAAGTGACGGCCGAACGCTGCATGAGGAGAGCGCCCGGTGTCTCTCCTCCCACCGCTCGGCCGCCTATCACAGTGCGGCAGAGACAGCGCTGTCACAGGAGGCTGGGCTCTCCTCTCGCACCGCTCACTCAGGCTCCTGTGACAGCGTGTCAGAGATGAGAGCAGGCTACATACACTCAGTGATCGCTGAGTGTGTGTAGATGATTGAGGATATGGTATGGTTAATATATTCTCAATTGATCTATATCCACTCCTGTTCATTCATAGTTGTGGTTATAGTAAACATACTATATTCTCATGTTATGAATGAACAGGAACACTCATAGAGGATTCCTGTTCATTGATAACAGGGGACACAGAAAAAGAGATTAAGGACTCTGTGTTCTCAATCTCTTTTTCTATTTTAGAAGGGAAATATCGGGGTCTGTTTAATATTTTCCCAAAGCCCCCAAAAGTAAAGTAAAAAATTAAAATATTTAATAAAAAATGAATAAATAAAAATATTAAAATTAAAAGTTTATAAAAATAAAAACATTTTCGGTTTCGGCCTGACAATTTTTTCTATTTCGGTTTTTAAATTTCTATTTCGTTGCACCTCTAGTCCCAACCAGGGTGGTATGCCCATCTGGAGGGTGAAGAGCAAATGGCCTGTCCTCTCTGACCCCTGCCAAATCCATGGTAGGACCAAAAAGCCCCTCTAGACATGGCAATGCTGCCCAGGTGGTAGACTCAGTCCCCTTACAGGTTAAGTCTAAGGCTTGAAGTTGTAAGTCCAAAGTTGCCGTGTGGGCAGTGTTGAGGGTTAAAAAAAATAAAATTGGGGCCATTAGGCATCCCTTGCTGCCAAATGTCTAGGCACCGCAGCTCCTCCCCAGGTATTGCACTGCTCATGTGTCCTTACCTTTTTCTCTATTCTGGTGTGTGCTTCCAAATAGCCACAAGCTCAGCTGCTGCTATACTCTCCACTTGTTCCCAAAGAGCTCACCACTGCACGAGCCTACAGCTTTAACAGCGTTCCTTATCCTGGACCACCTTCCTGCTGCCTACACAGGGCACTCTCTCACTGCTGCCATTAGTTTTTTTGTGAGGCACAGCACATGGCAGGCAATCGGCGTATGGGGCCCATATACACAGGTCGACACTCTGGCAAGGGCTTAACTGTGGGGACATTTCTGGCAGTCCCATGCTATACTCCCCTTTCCCTTCACTGCTGGCATGAGTGTTCCCCCTCTGGGCTTCTACCTCAGATGCTCTATCTAGGGCAGGTGTGTCCACAATTTTTCCTCTGGAGATCTTCTTTTTAAATGACGAGCTCAATGAGATCTACCAGCGAAAAAACACTTTAGAAAACAAGCACATTAAAATAGTTATTAGGACTACTGCCTCTCTCTCCGCTGCTTCACACCGCAAAGTCAGCGTTCGGTCCGGCCAGCTCCCTGCGTTCAGGGAGCAAGCACTATTTTTGCAGATCACACTGGACCGGAACGCAGGCACTAATGTGCCTGTGTTCTGGGTGCGAGCGTTCGCACTGTGGGGGGCGTGGCTGCGGTGCCATTGACTTCAATGCACAGTCACGCCCCTGAACACAGGGAGCCGGCCAGTTTGGGTTCCAGAGGCCGAACGCTTGGGAGCGCAGACTTTGTGGTGTAAACCGGCCCTCTCTCTTGGCTGTCTTTTTTTTCTCTCTCCCCTGTCTTCGCTCTGTTGTCTCCTCTCTCTGCGGTCTCTTCTCTCTCCTGACCTGTTTTCCTTACATGCACTGCAGCAGCTTCCCGGGTCTCCTCAGGTGCGGTGTCCTGTCCTCCCACGGTGCTCATGTGGCAGACGCTGCACATGGGAAGAGGTGTCACGTCCCTTCCCGTCTGCACCGTCTGACACATTCAGCCGTGCAGCGGGAGGGAGCTCAGGTAAGTGAGCCCATCACGATCTACCAGTGTTCACTTTGTGATTGACTGGTAGATCGACCTTATGGTTGCACCTGATGTAGAGAGTAGTTTAGTTTATCACCTTTTATGGGAAAGATAATGAATCTCTCTTAAGCAGGCCCCCTCTCCTGCTCTCTCGGAGATCCCCCTATGACTTTTCTCTGCCAGAGGAAGGAACTATTTGCAGTTTGCTGGAGTTTTCTCATGAAGGGTACCTACCCTCTGACATCTCCCCTGCAATCCGCACTTGTTAGCATTTAGAACTGCCTGTGTCAATTGTTTGGGGTCCTAGAAATTGCATAAACCTAAAATGTTCCCAGTTCACTGTTGTATTGTGACGGGTCACTGAGAAACTGTTCTCTCCCCCTAAGCGGTTTGCCCAGCAATATCCTATCAAGGATGGCTTCCTTACGAAGTGGGCAGTCCCTATCAAGGAACCTGTCATCTCTTTACTGCCAGATTATAATTGTGCGGTCTAACACTATGGCCAGGGACCCTGGATATAGCTTGACTGATCCTGAAGTTCTCAAACAGCTGAAGCTCGTTCTCTGCAAGGAAAGTCTAAGAACATTTCCTTTCATCCTGCTTAAGCCCCAGGTTCCAAACCCCAGCAGGGCGCGTAGTTTCGCTGCAAGGCCTGCACCTCCAAGGCCAGAGGTAAGTCCTCATCAAAATAAAGTGCAGAAGGGATGTCTTTCAGCCTTCTCTGCTCCCTGGGCATGGGACATTCCTGATGCCTGGCTTCAAAGGGTTTTTGCCAACAGAGTTTTGCTTCCTGCCAGCTCCCCACTTTCAGTTGACAAATCTGCGCAAATCTCCTCAAATATGGATGCATCTCATGAGTTGATTGTTTCTCAAGGGTTCATCATTCCTGTTCTAGAGGCACAATTGTTCAACTGTTTTCTCTCTAACCTGTTCCCAAAGCCAAGTAAGAAGACTAAGCTTTCCTTGGCTTGGTGAATATTCCTCCTGGTGCTTGAGTTGAGAAGTCCTCCTGTTCTGGAAGGTGCTTACTATGAATGCCAGATTGGGGCAAAGTCCTTGAGGGCCTCTTGGTCCAAAGGACCTGGTCGGTGGAGGAATCGCGTCTCCTGAAATCCTTGTTCAGAGAAATTTTGTGGTCTCCTACATTGGCCTCCCAGATTACAGGGTCATCCAGCCACAATCCACTCATGCAATGCCACAGATGTGGCTTACATCAACCATCAGGGAGACTCCAGAAGTCATGCAGCATTAAGCAAGCCAGCCTTATCTGGCTTGGGCAGAACTACACATTTTGGCCCTGTCCTCCCTACACCTTCCAGATGTGGAACATTGGCAGGCAGGTTTCCTCTCATCAGCGTGTGGACCCCAAAGAGCGGTCTCTCCCCCCAGGAAAGAGCTGCGCAAACTGTTGGTGCTATATAAATCCTGTATAATAATAATGTCAATTACAAGGCCACAAGATTTGATTAGGCCCCCCCAGTCCTGAGCTTTGTACCGCTGCAATTAGGGTTCATTTTAGGGATGTACCGATACTGATACCCAAAACCGATATCGGCACTTGAAATTTTTTTTAAGATTTGGCTGTCGTAAGGCCCCATACTTGCTGGGGACCTCACGACAGCCTTCGTGGGGGCCGTACATCACTTCCGCTGCCCACACATCTTCCCCTGCTCTGGTTGGGCTCTGGTTATGTGTTTTATTTACCCACTGTTCTGCCTGGAATACATCTGCAGATCCACATGAAACGCATTTACTTTACCACCTAGCCCCAGCACAGGAGTCGCCATGGATCTGCTTCTGCCTGCATGGAGGAAGTTTGGAAGCAGCTGATGTACGGAGGACTGGCTGCACCCAAACACCCTCAGAGCGGGTCATGGTCATCCTCTATGTAACATGGTGAAATTGGAATCGGCAATTTAAAGTGTATCTCTTGGTCAGAGTTTAGCGCTGAGCACACTCAAGAATCCAATATCTGCCTTGGCCATTCATTTTCAGAGGCCGCTGGTCTCTCATTCCTTGGTAGAGTCCTTTTTGTACAGGGGTCGCTCACATGGCTCATCTTGGATGCCCTCCAGTGATGCCGTGGGATTTCAATCTGGTACTTTACTTTCTCCAGAAAGCTCCTGTTGAACCTATCAGAGATCTCTGGCCAATCTTGTGCACAAGGTGGTCGCCATCGCCCTCTGCTAGAATGGTTTTGGAGTTGGCAGCACTATTGAGTTAGTAACCGTTCCTTGTACTTCACAAGGTTCTTAGACGGTCAGATTTTTTCTTTTTACCTTTTAGGCAGTGTCCTCATTTCATCTTAATCAGGACATCGTCCTTCCCACTTTTTATCCTGCTCCAAAACATCCTTGTGATGCTTTCCTCCACTGCCTAGATGTAGTTTGAGTTGTCCAAGTTTACCTTTTGGCTACGTCTTCTTCTAGGCATTTCGATTGCCTCTTTGCCCTTCCTGAAGGACATTGCAGGGGACTGCCTGTGTCTTACTCCACAATTTCTCAAATGTAATATATCATTGTGCACTCCTATGCTGCTAAAGGCAAGGCCCCTCCCTTTCTAGTTAAGACACATTTTACTAGATGTGTTAGTGCTTCTTGAGCTTTTTTTACTCTTCGGATTTGTGTGGCTGCCACTTGGTCTTCTGTTGAAATGTTTACTAAGTTTTACCAGGTGGATGTTTGGGCCTTTGCTAATGCTAGTACAAAAATCCTATTTTTGGCTTTCAGTGAAGGTTCTCATTCATCCAGATCATAGTATAATGTGTGAAAAATAAATCAAGGCAACTGGACTTGTTTGTTTTTTCTGGAAGACGTTTTGCTGGTCATCTGTCTAGCTTTTTGAATTCAGAATGATTTGTGCAAAAAAATATCTGGGAATAAATATGGTGACTGTGGCTCCAATCAACATGTTTATCATAACCACTATGGGGTCAGAGACCTCACGGACGGGGCCAGATTCACTCTCTGCTGCCCCAAGGCCAGGTTCCTCAATGCACCCCCCACCCTCCCAATGAAGAATGGCAACCAGACGGTGGGTCGTCTGCCTGCGGGGGGTCGATTGCTGGGGACAACAGCGGTGGGGACTCCCTTACCTTGCTTGTGGCCCTAGTTTAGCAGTTACTGTGGGGTTAGCATGTTAGGGTTACAGTTAGTCTTCGGCTCTTTGCGAGCCGCTGGCTGTCCCGCGTCTCCGACACCTGGGTGCGGGAATTGGTGTCCTCGGGCTACAAAATAGAGTTTCTGTCACGTCCCGAGGACAGGTTTTTTCCTTCCAACACCCGTCTTCCCCCACAGCACTTGGCTGACCTTCATGGCGCGGTGGCGGGTCTTTTGTCCCAAGGGGTGGTGGTTCCGGTTCCCTCCTCGGAGAGGTTCAGAGGGTTTTACTCCAAACCTCTTTACGGTGCCGAAAAAGGGTGGGATTCGTCCCATCATGGACCTCAAGCGGTTGCCGTGGGATTGCTACGGTCTGATTTACGCGTTCCCTCCACTGTATCTGTTGCCGCGTCTTCTTTGCAGGGTCGCGGTGGAAAGCGTCCGGTCATCCTTGTGGCTCCGGATTGGCCGAGGAGGGCGTGGTACGCAGATGTGGTTCGGTTAGTGGCGGACGTCCCCTGGCGCCTGCCGCTCCGTCCAGATCTTCTATCTCAGGGTCCGGTGTTCCATCCGTCTTTACCGTCATTAGCTTTGACGGCGTGGCTGTTGAGAGCCAGGTGTTGAGTGATGGTGGTCTCTCGGATGCGGTTATCTCTACGATGTTGCGGGCTCGCAAGCCTGTGTCCCGACTGATTTACTATCGAACTTGGAAGGCTTATTTTGCCTGGTGGGAGTCGGTAGGATTTCCGCCTCGTTTGTTTTCAGTTGCCAGGATCCTCGCCTTTTTACAGCGGGGTATGGATCAGGGTTTGGCCTTGAGTACGATCAAGGGCCATATTTCGGCCTTGGCGGTCCTTTTTCATAGGAGCTATTAAGCCCTTGTGTGATGGCATTTGAAGGTGACGGGTTCTTTTTTTGAACCCGTCACCTCCAATACAGGAGTTTGAGCAGTGTGCTGTCTCTCCTGTGACAGCTCAGATGGAAAGGCTGCAAGTGCAGCTCTCCCATCTCAGTGTTTACACTGGTCAGAGTGGAGGATGGACGTGCTCTGCTCCTGCTCTCCATCCTGAAGAGCGGATCTCCGGCCGGAGGGGAGGGAGGTCGCTGGCGGGGGAGGATGAACGAGCTGGCTGCGCTGTACGTTTAGCTCTGCTTGCCCAAAACACAACTAAATACTGTGCTGGAACAGCAGAGATGGGAAGGCTACGGCCGTTGCCGGAAGCAGGACTATATGAGAGAAAAAAAAACTACCTGCCCGGTGACTCTGCTGCCCCTCTAGTCCCTGTCGCTCCGAGGTTAGGTCTTGGTGGCCTAATGGGAAATCCAGCCCTGCTCATGGAGGTAAGGTTTTGATTGCATTTGCATGATTGAGTCTAGCAGGTGTTAAGCCTCCCACAGGGAGGTGTTAAAACAGCATTGTATGTGGCAGACAATAGATGTCAACGTATGGCACAGCATAGAAGAGCCAAACCCTCTGGTCAAGACTCAGCTGTGTACCTACATCTAAAGGAAAAAGGTCACTCCTTTGAAGACAGGCAAGTATGCATCCTAGACAGGGAGGACTGGTGTAAAAGAGGCCACTTATGCTAACATTGATAAGCCAAGCTTGAATAATGGAGAGGGGGGGGGGGGTGAGACATCTATTGTCTGCCACATACAATGCTGTTTTCACAGCTCTCTCTGGGCAGGTTAATAACACCTGCTAGCTACAACCATGCAAATGCAGTCAATACCTTATCTCCCTGAGGTCTCTGACCCCATGCTGCTTATGATAAACAGATAATATTACTTGGAGCCACATTCGCCATATTTCTTCCTAGAGAATTGTGTACAAGTAATTCTGAATTGAGAAATCTAGTCGGATGGCCAGCAAAACCTCTTCCAGTGACCATTTCAGTTTGCCAGCTGCACTAATCATTGTTGCAGTTATTTGTTTTTGAACAATTTTATTTTTGGATGATGTGGTTTTCTTGTTTTTGTGTACATAGGAATGGGGTGTGCATCCAAAACTTGATTCAACATCTGAGTTCCCATTCTACATCGTTCCGAATAGGTTAAATCTGAGCCAGTTCAACAAAGTTATGAATTTCTTGTTAAAGAGCCATAAAAATGTTACCAGGTAAGTGTTATTAGATATGCTTGTGAGTCCACAGAGAGTCCACATTCAGTTAAAAATGGTTTCTAGGTTGTGAGTGAACCGCTGCTCTGGAGAACTGACTGCAGTCTTTATAGGGAAATCGTGTGTGTATATCTATAATATAGTGTGTGTGTATAATGTATATAGCTAAATTTCAAGTGCTGTTGCAAAGGGTCTGAATACTTATGCCAATCTGATATTTCAGTTTTTTTTCTTTTTACTACGTAGACATGTCTAAAATTCTGTTTTCACTTTGTCATTATAGGGTACTGAGTGTAGATTTCATGAGGAAAAAAGAGTTCAACAACTGTAGTCAGGCTGCAACATAACAATATTGAATAAAGTGACGGGGGTCTGAATACTTTCTGAATGCAGTGTGTGTAATATATATATATATATACACATATATATGTCGCTATTTTATTGATATGTATACAGCTGTATAAAGCTGGCCATACACTGCTTAGATTTTCGAAGGAAAAAACATTCATTCGACTTTCTATCAGTTAATGAGTTTAAATTGACGATCGGTTACGACCATAGGGACGAAAAAAGTTGAAGGAGCAGGATAGAAAATGTTTCTCAAGTATCTAAGCGCTTGAGAACTCGTGTAATGTACTTTTTCAATTTATTGTGAAATCTGCCACTACGCAAACTATTGGGCGAAGAATAGAATTATGGGCACTATGATTGATGAAAAAACCGACTGCAATTCTAGAGTCTCCCATACCAAATTCTTAAAAAAATTTGGAGGCCTTGTATTTCCTATGCTGGCCCCAGTGCTTTGAAGAGTCACTGATGTCTTCGGAATTTATTGATCCCAAGCCATGAGTGGACCCGCCTCAAACAATTTTTCCTGATTCTACACTTTCAAGTTTGGTGTCCTTCTGCTTGCTTTCCTTTTTGTTTCCTCCCCTCACACTTTTTCATATTTTATTTTTGTGTGTGTTTTAGAGATGATGTTGTTGCTGCTCTGGAGGAAATTAGAATCGGCAGAGGAGGCTCCCTTTCGGGGTTGACCATTCCGCAGATTGTGAAACAAGCATCTTCTAAACTGGAAATAAAATAATTAGCAACCAGACGGAATCTGTGATGCATGGTAAAGTTAGGTAACTGTTATACTTGGGTTTAACCTGTGCCAGGTGTGTTTGGTATTTTAAAGTTGAATTGCAGCGTCTATTCTTTTGATTAAAAAAACAAAAGCTGATATCCCCTTGCTGCTTATGCTTTATGAGTCACTTTATAAAAACACCTCCTCTGAGACATTGGCATGTGCCTACTGTGAACTCTGTTGCCCCACCTTTTTAGAACTCTGATACCTGTTATTGAGGATACACCTATTTTAGGATCCCACAGCTATTTGTCAGATATTTTTTCCACAATCTTATTTCTCTTGACAGGCCCCACCTTGGCCAGGATGCTAGTCTTAAAAATTTGGGCAATGGACTAGACTCATGTGACCCCCTCCTCCCTCCACACTGCTCCTATATTGTGTAGTCATTGGAGCTTGTGCCAGGGACCCTGAACAATTAAGTAGGTGGGTTGTTGGGTAACTCCTGGCTTATTCTCCATTTGCCTCTTTCCAGAGGACATGCAGTGTACTCTGTGGTTGAGGAGCTGAGCTGTGGTGCAGCATGAAAAGCATTTGCTGCACTTGCCCTGTAAGGGAAAGCGTTTCTTCAGCGATGGCTTGGGCACCGTCCTTATAGCTGCCACTGTAATTAAGAATACATGGTTTTCAGGAGGCAGTGGCTACCATTCTGTCCCCGACGCGTTCTGGTGTGTGGGGTGCATTGCGTTGCCATTCATTTGAATGGCACCTCCCACCCACAGTTCAATTGCCTGCACCGGAATGCAGTGCGACTTGGGTCATGACTTAATGACCAAGGACAAATGTGGGTCCGGAGGTTACACAGGTTGAGAACCACTGCTTCAGAGGTTTGTCACTCGACGTTCACAATGTTAAGGGTTCCAGCCTTTCCATTTGGAGTATTACATTGTAAGGCTTTTCACTACCTTGCATATCTCCCTGTGAGATTTAGTCTCTTCAGGCAACCTCACTCTGTTCTTGGAACCTACCTTCCCTACCACCAAGGGTTGTAAGGCTTGGACCTATTTCTGTAGAATTTTTTTGTCCATTGTTCCATCTAGGGGACCAGATTTATGCCCTGCATATACGTTTCCTGTGTTCTCCACGTTCTGCTGATCTTTTCTCCTTAGTCAGGTAATTACATTGTTTCATTTGTCTAGGTGGTTGTTTTGGCTCACAGCTGATGCTGGTACGGACTCAGTGTCCTCTTTAGTGGAGACATTTCCCTTGAAGGTGATTCTCTCCTGTATTAATGTGTGGATCAGGTTGCCTCTCTGTGGGCATTTTCTGGCTGTAAGCAGATTCCTCTGTCTTGCAGGGGATTTTGCTTCATCTGAGTCAGATTCGGAGACTGGTCCTTCTGGTTGCCCTCGTTTTCAATAGTTTAATCCCAGATCCGTCAGTTGCACACCTTTCAATTGGAATGTTTTTGGAAGTCCCGACCATCTCTAAATGCCTATCAATGGACAGTAGGGAAAATAAGATTTATGTACTTAACCATAAAATCTAATTTTTTGAGTCCATTGAGGGACACAGATCCCACCCCTTTTGTAATAGCGACTCGGTGCATTGCTTACAGTCATGCAACGCTCTATTGAAATTTAATTTTATATCACTTTTTGGGAACGCGTAGAGCTTTCTTTTGGTGATATTTATTCATCACTAAGGTTTTTGTTTTTTCCTATATAACAAAAAAAAGTACCGTATTTGCCGGCGTATAAGACGGGGTTTGAGACCCCAAAAAATCTCCTGAAAATCGGGGGTCGTCTTATACGCCGGGTATACTTCGGTATACTGTATGTAGCTTCGGCTACATACAGTATACCGCGCTGAGCCAATCACGGCAGGCTTTGCATTCAGTATACAAAGCCTGCCATGATTAGCTCAGCGCTGAGCCAATCACGGCAGGCTTTGCATTCAGTATACAAAGCCTGCCATGATTAGCTCAGCGCTGAGCCAATCACGGCAGGCTTTGCATTCAGTATACAAAGCCTGCCATGATTAGCTCAGCGCTGAGCCAATCACGGCAGGCTTTGCATTCAGTATACAAAGCCTGCCATGATTAGCTCAGCGCTGAGCTAATCATGGCAGGCTTTGTATACTGAATGCAAAGCCTGCCGTGATTGGCTCAGCGCGGTATACTGTATGTAGCCGAAGCTACATACAGTATACCGAAGTATACCCGGCGTATAAGACGACCCCCGATTTTCAGGAGATTTTTTGGGGTCTCAAACCCCGTCTTATACGCCGGCAAATACGGTACCGAAAATTTAGAAAAACGTTTTCCCTATGAAATGTTGTGAAACATTTATTATCACCAAGTTTTTTTTTTTTGTTAAAATATAGAAGACGGGGTCACGTCGGGTGAATAGACACCAAACATGTCAAGCCTTAAAATTGCGCGCGCCCACAAAATCACAAAAAGGTATGCCACCCAAAATTGGCCATAGGCGATGCTTTAAAAGCTTTCACCCCTCATCAGTTTACTGTTGTCAGTGATTGATGGCCTTAGAATTATTGCTCTCACTCCGACGTTCACGGTGATATTTAACATGTGCAACACAGAGGGCGCAATTGTCGTTTTCGCACAAAGACGCACACGACGTATGTTTGCATGTGCATGTAGGGGTGGGGGACTTTAAAAAAAAAGTTATTTTAAAAATCTTTCATGTAATTCGATTTTTTTTTTTTTTACACTTTATTGCTATCACATAGGGGGCTAAGAGGCCCCTTATGTGGTAGCCAATTTATGTGACAGGTCCTCTTTATGGGGAATGATAGCTGAATGCGGAAGTGATGTAATTGATGTAATATAAATCACTTCTTCATTCTGACACCGGAGAGAAGAACAGAGGGAGATCGTGTACTGATTTCTCCACTCGTGCACGGCAGCCATGCGTGAGGGCGGGGAGGGACATCGTAAAATGCCCACCCGCATCTACAAGACTCCCGTCTGGCCATTTAGGTACGGCCAATGGATGGGAGATGGTTAATGGTCTCTTAAGAAATAGATTTTATAAGTGCAAAAAATCTTATTTTGATATACACTGATCAGCCATAACATTGTGTTCACCTGCCTAATATTTAGTAGGTTCCTCCTTTTGCTGCCAAAACAGCCCTGACCCGTCGAGAGATGGCCTCCGCTAGACCTCTGAAAGTATGCTGTGGTATCTGGCACGAAGCTCTCAGTAACGGATCCATTATGTCCTGTAGGTTGTGAGGTGGGGCCTCCATGGATCATACTTGATTTTCCAGCACATCCCCCAGATGGCTCATTTGGACTGAGATCTGGAGAATTCGGAGGCCAAATCTATTCCTTTGAACTTGTGTTCTTTAAACCATTTTTGCAGTGTGGCAGGGTGCATTATCCTGCTGAAAGGCTGCTGCCATCAGGGAGTACTGTGTCTATGAAGTGGTGTACTTGGTCAGCAACAGTGTTTAGGTAGATGGTACGCGTCAAAGTAACATCCGAATGAATGGCAGGACCCAAGGTTTCCCAATAGTGTGTTTAGACACCTTTCTATGGGAACCAGCATTACCTTTTTCAGCAATTTGAGCTACAGTGGCTCTTCTGTTGAATCGTACTACACGGGTCAGCCTTCACTCCCCACATACATCGGTGAGTCTTGGCTACCCATAACCCTTATGCTGGTTCACTGGTTTTCCTTCCTTGGACTAAATTTTGGCAGGTCCTGACAACTGCAGACTGGGAGCATCCCAAAATACTTGCAGTTTGGAAGTTGCTCTGACCCTAGCCATCACAATTTGGCACTTGCCAAAGTCACTCAAATGCTTACAATTGCCCATTTTTTCTGCTTCTAACACATCAACTTTAGGGACAAAATGTTCACATGCTGCCTAATATATCACACCTACTTCCAGGTGCCATTGTAACAAGATCAATGTTATGCACTTCACCTGCCAGTGTTCATAATGTTATGGCTGATTGTTGTAGTCAGGTAATGATGAAATATAACATATAAGTATTACATTTTACAGGTGATGTAAGTTCCTATTCAAAAACAAATGCTGGTTAACAGAACTCAGAAGCTCAAGCTTAAATTGCATGCATGCACACACAGCTGAAAGTTATCTACTCTCCTTTGGCTCTGTGTAGATTTTCTGTTAGGGTGTCCGCTAATTAAGAAAATGTCAATCGTCCAATAGCACATGTAAGTGAGGTGTCATGCTTGTTCCTTGTGGAAGTTTTTTTTTCCCCTCAAAAAAATATCTAATTTTGTCATTTAACCCTGCATAAAGAGGCAGAATTGTATTCAATAGTTAAACTCCGTGTATATTTTTAAATCTACACCTTAATGCATTACTCATAAGTTTTTTTTGTTTTTTTTTTCACAGCTTACCATATCCTGGATGTTTTATGCAATAATCTGCATTAAGTCAAGTATGATTCTAAAAAACTGGGACATTAAATTCACCTTGGTTCAAAATATTTGTGTATGTAAAAGGAATTTGTCATGTAAAACAAGAACGGTGGAAGCTTCTTCGCTGATGTATTCATGCCGAATAGCTGGCGTCACCGAAATGAAACATTTGCCATCAGCTGCTTTAGGGCTGTTTAATACTCAAATGCTAAAGTACCTTCAGCAGATTGTTTGTTTTTCTTATTTTTGCTTTACTTGTTTTAATAGCCCTCCAGCCTCAAACATATTTAAAACTCTATTATAAAGGTTCATCTGTTCGAAAATCCCGTGGCCCAGCACATGGAGTGACCCAGTCACCTGTGTTGCCTTGTAGTTGAATGAAGACGTGTTCGGCTAGGTGATTACCGTAAATGAAAATTATTATTGACACCCCAATAATATCTTAAGCTGCCTAATCTGGCTTTGTTACGAAGTTTTCTTTTTTTTCTTCCATTTGCCAGTGCCATATGTTTAAAGCTTGCACCTAGATGGAAGGTCAGCTTAAATAGTGCACCCCCATGTCGGATCACACAGAGAAGTGGGGAACAGTTAAAAAAATATATATATATCTACACAATCGGGTTCAGCTTGCAGTACCTAGGTCACTTCAGGGTCTTTTTGTAAAGTGCCTTGGAACACTAAGGCTGGGTTCACACCTAGGCGTATTGAATATGCGCGTTTTTACCGCGATTTGCTGTTAAAAAAACAGCGCGACAAACGCCCGTTTCCGAGGGTCTACTTGGCTGTATCCCAATGGAAACGCGAGACCAAAACGCCCCAAAGAAGTACATGTACTTCTTTGGGCGTAGGTCGTTTTGTATAGCGTTCAGACGGGCGGAAATACGGCAAGGTGTGAACCAGACCCAATGAGCATTTTGTAGAGCGTTTGTCGAGGTTGAACGCGCTACAAAACGTTCAGGTGTGAACAAGGCCTTGGGCTATGAACTCTCACAACAAGATGCTGCTGTTCTGTGCTGGAGCACCTTCTTGTGAAATTTGGGATACTTGGCATTCCTACAATCTCATCGGTAGGACTGTGGGGGTCACCCTCTCCTGTGAGGAAGTTTACATGGAATGTAATATCTTAATCAGCGGACTTTGTAACAAGTTGAGGTTTTCTTTTTTCAATTTCTTCTCAGGAGGATACTTTAAAAAAAAAAAAAATAGGATTACCGTGGGGAGTATTTACAATTGGAGTAGTAATATTTTATAGCAGCAAGTTAGTATGATGTGTCTGTGCATAGCTGTACATCTTCACAATAAAGAGGATGGTTTCAGTTTTACTGAAATTTTGCTGAATATACCAGGGATAGGCAAGGTCTAAATGCCGTGATCATTGAAGCCTGTGGTAGGTAAAGCCAACATCAAACTGTATGTTGTCTATAAGGCAGAAAAGTGAGGCGATGTTTCCACAGGCCTGCTCCTGGGAAGGACAGGTGCTGCATCTGATTTGTACACAGCAGCCTGTCCTTCTCTATGGGAGTACGTGGCCGTACGCCGCCCAATGCTCATCCAACCTGCACGTCTGTGCGGGTGTCCGTACTCGTATGCTGACGGGATGGATCCTGTCTGTGTCCAAGCAGGGACACCCATACCCGTAAGGAACATGCAGGTTGGGTGAGCGTAGGGCGGCGTACTCCCATAGAGAAGGACAGGCTGCTGCATGTAATCACAAGCAGCACCTGTCCTTCTTGGGAGCAGTCTGATACAGCCATGCATTTGGGTGGTAGCTACATCTTTGGTTATACCCCTACCCGAATGGTTTAATAAAATGTTTGTAATGTTGGCATTGTTGTGGGGGTTTTTTTGTTCATAAATTTTGTAGAACAATTTGGAAATAAATGCATGCATACATACATACATGCATACATACATACATGCATGCTTGCATGGGTATATGTTTAAGCCTGTGTAACCAAAAGACATCCTGAAGAGATTGTAAATAGCTGACAGAGCCACAAGATGGCAGCATAATATTTTATATTGTGAAATGTTTGCATTTCACGAAAAAAAAATGACCTGATTCCTCCATCACTAACAGCGTGTCGATCGAGGAATCCCCGCTGTTTACGTACTGCGGCTGCTGGCACCTGTCGGAATACCAGACAAGCGGGCAGGTCATTGGCTGCTGGCTCTGATCGTTTGAAAGTTTTCCGGCAGGCCCCTTCGATCAGCTGATCAAAGGGTGCGGACACTTCCACACACTGCGAATTTCGGTCGGTTCCTCAAAAACTGGCCAAAATGCGTAGTGTATGGGCACCTTTAGTCTGCAACAATTGTGTAGGCCATGAGCTTTCCTTTTATTCTACATGGCATCCAACTGTGCATATTCGTGTGTTGTTTGGGGGGGGTAAGTTTTTCTCGGTAGAGGGTTTGACTGCCTGAAAGTTTCTAGTGGTTTTATTGTAAAGTTTTGTTCTTATTTATTTTGTTTTTCAAATGGAAGTCTTCTTTTTTTTTTTTTTTTTTTTTTTCCTCTAACACAACAGATCTCATGAGTGTTCCTACTTGCTATTTTGTGATGTTATGTAACTAAAAGCTTGGGACAAGAATGAACAATAAATTTTCATGTAGGCAAGTAGCCAGAAAATTGCTAAATGAAAGTAAACTGAGACAGTTTACAGGAGCGCATTACCACAGACTTAGTACTTGTGGCGGTGACAAGGTTAAGGTTTTTCTTACTGTCAGCCAGAATCCTTCCTTAACTTCCAGTTTGAACGGGCTGTTTCTGCCCTCCGTCGTGTATTGGCAGTGACCTTAACTTATTCGGGACCGCCGGAGATGGTTATACCAAGATCATGGCAGCTATGCTGATGTAGAGAGTCCCACAGGCTAATCCTTTGCCTCTGGTCCCCTCTTTAGTTGCTCATTATCTCCTGTGCTACTGCACAGAACAATGCACTTGCCCTCCCCTGGATCCCTTGTTTCAGTCACTGTTAATTTTAACATGGACCGCCACTTCTTTCCTCATAAAAATCCCTTGTCCTTGGGACATGGAAAACTCCTCATAATATATGGTGCCTCTTCTCTACAGTGAGACTCCCTAACCTACAAGGTCGTTTATCACCTAGCGCTAACTGTTCCCTACCTGAATAAGAACCTAGATCTTCACTGTTGCCCAGACATATCTGCTGCTTCTCTGACATTTGACCGTTCTGTTCAGTCTAGTGCCCTTTTTCTGTCATCCCCATTGAGGAATGCTCAGACAACCTCCTGTGAAGAGTTGACTTTATAGATATTGTAGTCCACAGCTTCCCAAAGGCATGAACACCTGCAAAATATGGCTGGATCAGGCATCACTGGGTTCCAGCATTGGTAGCAGTCTGTCACTAGTGTGTGGGGGCCATTTAGCTTAAATAAGAATATCCCTCAGCCTCCTCACATTCTATACACTGTATAGGACGTGATGACTCACAGTATCTTAGACTGCTGGAGCAGAGGGGTAGAGAGGCTGAAGGGACTGGTCTAGGATCCAGCTGGAATCTTGGTTCGGCAAAGTATATCTGTTTTCCCTCCCTAGACAAAACGAGCACTTAATCCTTGCAGTGTGCGGGGGTAGCTCGGCTGCAAGGGTTAAGATTTTTTTTGGCCCGGAGTCAAGGCCATAGCTATCATGGGGCGAGTGAGGCACTCGCCTCAGGGGCAGCTGAGAGGGGGCGCAGCCAGGGCTGGCCTGGCTGCGACCCCTCGCCTATGTTGCCATGGTGAGCACAGGCTCCAAAACTGCTGCGGCTCAGCAGGGAGATGAGTGGCACGGGGTCCAGCTTCTCCTCGGATCCCCGCTGTTCTCCCCCGCCTGCATGGGCAGAGGCAGCAGTGATCCGATAAGAAATGGAGCGCTGCAGCCAGCGGGGGGAGGGGGGGATGGAGGAGAGTGCCGTCACTCAGGACGGCCTTGCGGTGAGGAGAGCTGTTTGGCCAGGATCTGAAGGCCGGCGGCTCTTTCTCTCCTCACTGCTTGGCCACCCTGAAGTGACAGCGCTCCCTTCCATCCCGGAGGCCGGGCGCATGATGTCACATTATGCCGCTTTTTTTTTGCTCTGGCCGGAGTTATTCTTTAATCCCCCTAAAAAGAATTCCACACTGTGTACCCTTAGATACCTTGTCATCGGAAAAGCAGTTAACCACTTTGCCTCCCCTGTACCTGGAGTTTAATGAGGAACACCAGTCTCACCCCTGTGTTCCTGTACGTTCTCTTGGTAGTAGTCGCTACAAATTGAGGCATGACCCAGTTTATACTGGGGCTGGCTAACAATTTTTCTGTTTTCCAGTATCCATTCCTCCTGTAGACAGGAGCCCCTGTATAACCTCTCCCCTACCCATCGTGCCTCAGTCTTTTGATATCTTCCTAGGAAGTGTGATCCCTCTCCTTCAGTGCTGCTGAACTAAAATGTATTTTTTGTGGTTTAGCCAGTGTTGCATTGTGGATGTTTTTTTTCCCTCAGTGACTTTAGTCAAGATTTCTCACTACACTGCTGCAGAGTAAACTTGCGAACAAGGCTAGAATGTGAACGTCGGCCCCTGGGATCTGCATTATGGCACTTTCTAGACCTTTGTTCACAATTAGCCATGGAACGCTTTCCTGATCCAGATCCATTACACAGTCCTTGGTGTGACCCTGCCTTTGAACACTCTCTTAATGAATACGACCTGTCAGGCTAACTGTTGTGCACTCCCTTTAACCAATCCATCCTTGGTATTGAATTTTTGCATAAGTATAAACCTATAGAAAAAAGTATTTGAGCAAACATGAGTTTTAAAGCATGTAAATTTCCCAAGTCCCCAAGCCTTTGGTATTTTTTCAAAATATTTTCTTGTTTTGTGATGTTTCAGTTCCACCTGTTCTCTTTTAGGTTTTGCACTCTAGGCTATTGTATTATGCATTGTTGGGGGAGTTTTTTGGGAGGGGGAGGAGGTGCAGATAGGGCTTTAGTTTGGTAGCAAATGAGGATGTTTTTCCGATTGTACAATATTAGACGCACACAGATTTAGAGACAACTGACATAACGTGCAGGTGAGGTGTGACACACCCAGACTTCACTGGATGAAAGATATGGGGCCAGCCTGTATTGTAGCTGGATTGTGCGTGGGCACCATTTAGGCACGTGGTGCAGCATGTTGAGTTAGCCACAGGGCGCTATAAATTCCCTGAAGACCCCTACTGGATGTGGGGATGTGTTCATCTGAACTGAGTGAGGCCAATGGGTGAGTTGAAGATCCACCCCGCCTGTCCTCGTGGATCACCTAGTGGGTGAGTTCTTGAAATGGCCACCACAGGTTAACGGGTCATGCTCGCTGGTCTGTTGCTGGCTCTTTAATTTTTGTAAAAATGGTTGCACTCCGCTCCAAAGAGTTTTCTAGGGTTTTGGTTCAAATTATTTTTTGTATCGGGACAAATAGATTGGTCCCCTGCTTTAGTCCTTGGACAAGTAGATTTTTGTTACATTTCCATACCCCTGCTGAGAAAATATTTACTCCGCCATTACATTATGGGCAGCAATACCCCTTAGAGGAACTGTTCCTCAAGAAGTCGGTTGTAACGGCTAGTTGGGCAATCTCTTTTATACAAATCTTTCATTGTTCTGGTGGAGGATGTCCTGGCCTTTAAAGACCCTGTGGATAAGCTCTTTGTGTATAATATTTTCCAGATGCCTTCATGATTAGAGGGAATCTTGTTTTATCAGGAATCGGTGCTGGATAATTTTGTAGAGCTAATGATGGGTTCAAGAAGATTGTGTCATCGGAGAAAACTTGTAACCTAGGCTACATTCTGGAGTTACAAATAAGGTACTGCCTCCTACATCATGGTATCCTTTCTAGCTCAGCACTCCCAATATGGATACACGTGTTTTTGTGGCAAGAGAGGTAGCGTGGATTTGGCTTGGGTAAAACCTTGCAATCTCTAGTACTGCTCACTCCATTCCCCTCAAATGAGATGTTTGGGAGGTCAGATTTTCCTGATTACTTTTGGACAATACGGAGCAGTCCATATGCCAATGTGCGTTCCAAATCCTGCTCTGCATGTGGAGGACAACTGAGGAGGGCCACATGATACTTGGGCCAATCTACGTGTCAATCAAGATGTGCCAATCTCCTGATGCAGGAATCTCTTGATGGTAACAGGTACAGCCTTAAAGACTTTGGGGATCCGTTCTAGGCCTCCCCACTCTGGTGGATTTGCAGGCTCGAGAAGAAGGCTATTCTTGCTATCAATGTTTTGCATTTAGCCAGGCGAATATTCATCCTGGTCAAAAGGCTCCTAGTGGTTGCTCCACAGATGGTAATGCATTGTTGGATCTATGGAGTCAATAGCATCTCTAGTGATTCTGTGAGGCCCCAGGATAGACAGGTTTCCCCTAGGTCTTTCAAATAGGGTTCCTTGTTTCTTCTAAACAAAATTTAGAGAGATCCAGATCTGAAAAGGCTAATGACTTAGCTGAACTGCCCACCTATTTGTATGGAGGTCTACCTTCTCTTTCCTTCTTAATCCCCATATAGGAAACTCCCATCTACCTTACCCGTTTGGTCGTGCTGACCTTGTGGGACTGAACCTTAGTTCTTTAAGAAGATTTAGTGATGACTTGCTCTTCTTGGAGATTGTTCTGACTGAGTAATCCTGGGTATTCCTCACCTTAGTGAAGTGGGTTCCTGACCCACTCTTTTAAACAATGCACCTCCTTTTCTATCTTGGCCCTTAAGGGAGCGCTGTCAGGATGGCAGAGTGGTGAGGAGGAGAGAAGCCGCAGCTGTCAGGACGGCCGAGCAGGGAGGAGAGCAGAGCCGCTGTCATCCTGTCAGTTTCAGGATGACAGCAGCAGTGATATTTACTGATCATCTGTGTTAAGGACAAACACTGCAGT
>NW_017306691.1:900864-909932 GCF_000935625.1 Nanorana parkeri | reverse complement strand
GTATATGATTTTCTGTATCCCTCAATGGATAAGAATTCGTTTTTTTTTGTACCTCCATCTCTTGGAGTCCATCGAAAGACCCGGCTCTGTGCTTTATGATCATGCTCTTGATATGGCTTTCTGAAAAAAAAGAGGGGTTTATCCTGGGTTGACCAATCCTACTGTAGATGGGAGTATAGACTTGACAGTATATGACTTGCTGTGTTCCTAAGCGGACTCCAAGAAAAGAGTTTTACGTGCAGTACAAAAATCAGATTTTTCTCATTAAGTTCACTAGTGTCCGCAGATCCCAGCCTTGCTTTTAGGTGGCTATTTTCTGTTTCTTCTAATGCTTTGCTTCAGCCCTAATTATTTCCTGAGGGGTGGAGCAACTTAGGGCCTCTACAAAGTTGGACATGGAGGCAAATAAGTGTCCCCTAGCTCATCACAGCCCTTTTAATCTTTTCATGCCAGTTTGCAGTTGCATGCATGTCTGTATTGAAGTATCTGAGCAACAGGTCTCCAAAACAGCCTTCTGAGGTTGGGTAACATTTAAGTGTTTCTTTTTTTTTTTTTTTAAATATGGTTTGATGAATTGTAGGTTTTAGTTTACTGTTGTAGTTTAAGCCTTTTGGTAAATATCCTGTAATTGAAGAATTAATATTTACATGCTGTGTAAAAAAGAAAAGAAAAAAATCAATCTTTATTAAAAGCCTGCCATGCTGTAACTACTGGTTAGTGGATTGTTCAGATTATCTTGTGTACAATTCATCTATGAAACGCAGGAAGCTAGCTTTGCTTTATCTGCTTATCAGATATAAAACATAATATAATAATCATTTTTGTATGCTGAGCCAAGTCATGTAATCGGCCAGTAGCATCTGGAATGGATACTGCTAGATTATGCATACAGTATCTGTTCTCTGAATATGATGTACAGGCTTGCAGCCTTTATTGGAATAGGAAAAATATTTCGAACTATTGAGCAAGAACTTTTGAAGCATAGCCAGATGAAGCGCAGAAGACAGCTGTGTAACCGCTTGGGCTACTTTTTAGGTAAGTTCACATTATTGCCTCTTTACCATAGTGGCTGAGATGCCTTCTTCCCGGGTCCTTTTGGGTTTAGGTATGCTTTAAACTCACAAAGACAATAATGCAGGCACCACCGAGGACTGGTAAACTGCAAAATAGTTTTGTGTGTTCAGAATTTGCTTCCCTTTTTATTTCACCTGGTAATCCCGCAAATAACACACTTTCCCTGGGTGGCTACAGTCACTCCTCCCATTCTTCTATGGAGCAAACAATGGTTGGCACCTTGGCTGTATTTTATACATAAAAGGGGAAGGAGCACAACTGACTGGCGCAAAATGCGTGGATTGGAAATTATCAGGGAAAAATGAATCGAGTTAAATAAATGTTAGATGGTGGAGGTGATGTTTGACACTTGCGTGTGATAGAGAGAGAGAGAGAGGACACAATCTCCATCACACGCAAGTGTCAAACATCACCTCCACCATCTAACATTTATTCATATTCATAGTTAACAGATGAACAAGAACATTGTTTTATGCTTGGTTCACAATAAGTGCCAAGGACACTGCATTTCTGGCAAAACTAAACCGATATTTTCTGTATTCTCTTTTCTTTATCAAAATGTACTTCATAAAAAGGGACATGAATTCAGACACCACATCACAGAATACACATATAGTGACTTTCAGCTGATTGGCTACAGTCCATGTGCGGCCCAGATGGCTCACGCGACAAGTCGATTGAAAAATCAACTTTTGTCGAAATAAAGGCCCACTCACTGCTGGACCAAATCAAGCAGTGCATGGCGAGCTTAACTCCAGTGAAAATATTTGTCAAATTGTTGACCTTGCTGTCCCCATTTGGGTGATTACCTACTGTCATAATACCTAATGAAGAAAATTAGAAGATCGAATTAGCAATAACACATTTTGTACATCGCAGGGCACAGAGAGTTAATTCATAAATAGTTTGTGCAGCTACCTTCAGGTGTTTGGGCTGTAGGACAACCCTGTATAACTCCTCCCATTCCTAGCCAGCCTCAGTTGTTTGCTAGTGTCCATAGGAAATGGATGGCTACTCAAAGAAATGCATCCTTTTCTACTATTCCGTCTGAAGATTCTTCTAGCAGGTTTTCGCTAATTCTGCTCATAGCCACTATAGCAGCTATTCAGATTGCTTTTCTCTTCAGTATAACCTTGGTGGATTGGACCCTTCCAGAAAGATTTAGTAGTCCTGGATCCTGCGGTAGGCATTTTTCTTTGCACAGTGTGCATAGTTGTCACAGTGTGCCTTACAGGTTCAGGGACCTGGTCCATCGCCATGGGGTCCTGTCCCTAAATAACCGTTCAGGGGGGTATACTGCCTAGGAGGGTAAAGACTGCATGGGATTTGGCACCATTTCCCTGGTGTTGGCTCCCCAGGCATTCTTTTATTGTATTGGGATTTCTACTATTATACAGGCAGAATTTATGGGGAAAATTTCTGCAGGTTCCCTTTTGGAGTCTCCCATTGACCTTTCTCTGTTTTGCATGTGCACTGCCTGAGAAAAAAGATGATGAAGGGGCTGTTGACAGACATCTGAGCTGAATCTACAGAAGTGTAATCTGTTCCAAACTAAAGGAAACTGTTCTTGTGGATGTGGTGCATGATTGTTTGCAGTTAGAGCGACCTGTATCAACCTTACCAAAGGTTACTAGTTTAGGTTCCGTAAAAATGACAAAACATTTCCTGTACCCACGCTTTTACAGTCAGTGTTGTACGATGACAGGGATCGCACCAAAAAAAAACAGTTTACTCCTAAATAATTTGTTCAGGCATACCCTATTGTAGAGGGTTTCTAGTAGAAAAAGATCTGTAGAAGATCTGCCTGTAGAAGATCCTGCTTTTAAGGACCACATGGACAAGAGGTTAAAGGCCTTTAAGGTAGTATTTGGTCCTGCAGACCCTGCTATGCAACCTCTTGTTGCCACCATCCTTGTGGAAATCCCACGATCGTACGATAATCGCAAAGTGTATGGAAGGCGTGCGACCGTTTTTACTGTATGGTCGCACGTCTTTTGTCTAAGGAGCACGAAAATCGTACGATTTTCGGCTGGTTTTTAGCATGATCGTAAGATCAATGCCGCACGGGCCGGTGTGCGCACGCACACACTGCCCGTTCAGCATTGCGGTCATCGGAAGCGGCGGGCTTGCGGTGATCGCAAGTGCGATCTGCCTGTCCAAGATGGGCAGATTGTACGTTTTTTTTAAATTACTTTACAACCATCGCAAGACTAAGGTCTTGCGATGGTTGTAAAGTGTATGGCCACTTTTACAAGTACCTTCTTACCTCTAGTCTAAGTCTCTAGCAGCAAAATCCTGCACCCATCCTTTCAGAAGATTTCCTTTCATCCCTTCCAAGCTTCTGGATCCAAATCAATGTCAAGACTCTCCATTACATCATGAGTCTTGGTCCTGACCCTCCCACTAAATCTCCAAACAACACTTCATTATGAAGGCCCCCGCCCTTTCTAAATTGGGGGAAGTCTGTCGCCCTTCTTTGCCTCCTGGGTCCAGAATATTTCCGATTTTCTGGATCCAGCATTGTTATCGAGGGTTAAAAACTGGAGTTTTGATCCTTCTCGCTTTTTGCCATCAAACCTGCAAAGACGGTTGGATCTTCTCACTGCCCTGGATCAGCTTTTTTCCACAGGGAGTCATAATCTTTGTGCCGGAAGCAAAACAGTTCCACGGACTTTACTCCAACTTGTTCACTGTCCCCAAAGCTGAATAGAGGGAGTCTGCTCTAGTCTCAATCTAAAAATCCTTTCATGTGTTCCTGTAAGTCCAAAAATTTCAGATGGAATCTACCCGATCTGTCATTGCCTCCCTTCACTCAGACATACTAGTACATAGCCACTTTTCAGAGGTAGGAGGGGATCCTTGTGATCTCCTGCCCCATTGAACCTTCAAATGTGGCAGTTACCTGTACTGCAAATTTTTATATGCACCCATACAGGGTTTGATTTCCATAATGGGGGGAAAAATATAAACACAGACTTTAATTATAACCCTACTGGTATAGTTTGACTGTAAGTGCAACACACATTATGTGGGAAAAACAAAACCCGTTTTGAAAACCTGTATCACCACACACTTTGGCAATCTTCGATCCGCTATTGGGAGGCATTATGCAATGAATGATTGTTATCAAACAGACCATTTACAATTTGAGGTGTTAACTAGAATTCATCTGAACCCACACGGGGGGGATTATGATCAGGCCTGGATTTCCCACAAGGCCACCGAGGCCCGGCCTCGGGGCTTTACATTGATAAAAAAAAAAAATATTAAATAATTAAATAAAAAGGTGATTAAAAAGGTCATACACAGGAGAGTCTAATGTAGAGGTACGGTGCCAAATCGGTAGGTCCAAACTGAGTTGAGGTCCCAGGCCAAGACCATACACAGGAGAATATGATGCAGAGGTATGGTGCCAAGTCGACAGGTGCAAACGTCCAGGTCACAGGCCGGGGTCATGTACAGGAGGATCGGATATGAAGACGAAGTGCCAAGTGGAACATTTAGGCCGGAGCCGTACACAAGTCAGTGTATTCACAAGATCAAGAAGTGGGAAAACAGGAAGGAGCTGAAGACCAGTCATCAACTAGTTCAGCACTCTCAATTTTATTTTATAGGCCCCCTGGTTGCCAGTGGACATGCTACGTGTGCTCAAACGCTAATATTTATGTGCAAGAGTCCCAGCACACAAGTCCGTTACAACTTCAAGTTTAAATATTGTCTCCCCCTCAAAGAGCAAATCGATGATGGTTTTAAAAGCTACATGTATAAAAAAATGCTAGGTTTTCAGACCCATGCTCTGGGGGCCGCTGAAATACAGATTCATACATGTCAAGTTCCTGCAAGGCCCCACCACTTTTACTGCAGTCACAGATGTATTTCTTTTTTTTAGCTTTTGAGAATCAACTTGCTTATTTTTGTCTATTTTTAACCTTAGAAAAAGTATTCTTAACCCCTTCATGACTGAGCTTATTTTTCGTTTCTGTTCATAAATGACTGAAGCACTTTTTACATTTTTGCTGTGTGATTCTTCCACGTCAGTAATATACTTTCTTACAAAGTGCACCCACACATCTCATATGTTGTTTTTTAGAGGACAGATAGGTACACATATGTGATATAAATATATAGCCCTAATGCCTCACTTAGGACAAATAAAATGTAAAAAACGTAAAGAAAACACCTTTTCCCCAGTTTTGATTTGTAGTATTTTTTTTACAAAAACAGCACAGCTAAAAAAAATACATTCATTTATTTGTCCTTTATTTTGAAAAACCTCACATCCCTAGAATTTTAGAAATGTTTCTGTACTACTTGGCCTAAAACCTAACATTTTAATCTTTTTTTTTTTTTCTCTCAAAGTGTTCACCTGGCATACATTGTCACCGTCACTAAGCCTCATGACAGCGACATACTTTGATGCCGACAGTCGGCTCTACAAGTTTAAACAGTCCCGGCGGCAAAAGTCACCAGGAGTCTGTTTAAACAGCCCCGATGCTTGCGACGTACACTGTATGTCGTCAGTCACGAAGGGGTTAATGGATTCTCAGCGGTTACCAGCCTTGTAAAGCAGCAAATAACTCGTCCCGTACAGTGTACGTGACGAGTCATTTTGGCACTTTGTGGTGGGATGTACAGTGTACGTCTACACGTCACAAAGGGGTAAGTCAACACTTTTGAGGCGAATCCTTAAGACTACCATGATCACTTGGCTCTGTAATTGTATACAAATCCTCTGCGTCTCATATCTGATGCGACCACCACAGGATCAATCAGTACACTAATGCAAGTCAAAATAGTAGTAGCAAAAAACAATCAAAAGCTTATCCCAGAGCAAGTGGTAATGCTGCACTCTCTTTATCATGACACATGAATGGATACATCACTTACAACCAACCTGTCTGACTGTATTGCTGTGGTGTTACCATTTCTGAAGTAAAGCAATGTGTCACGCAAGCGCACTGCTCCAAGCGACCACATGACTTATTACAGTGGTAAGAGGGTTGAAAAATCACTATTTGTCTTCACTAGACCGTGAAATAATGATTAAAGGTCCCACTTGCACACCACCCACTCCGTCTAATCTACAGATTGCTGCCACCAAACCTGTTAAACATTCAATTCCAAATTTAGGATATAATACCCAGGATAACTTACAAAGACGCAAAACTTAAATTTAGCTGAACGTGTATAAGGCATAGAATTATTAAAAGAACCTCCTCCGGAATATATATGGTTCTTATACCAGATAAAGGCAGGAACTTAATAAATTATTTATTATGAAGGAAAAGTATTCACAGTGCATATATTTACAATTAGATGTTATTTAAGACAGTTACACAAAACAAACAGATCAAAAATAAAAAGGAGAAAATTGATAGAAATCCTACTTGCAGAAGCACTCGACTCTATCCCAGGGGGCTGCCGCCAAGGAAAATGGCCACTTACTGCAAAATTAGATTTTGGCCCCAAATAAGCACACTTTGGTTACCATTGCAATATTTTTTATACCTGTGTGTCCCAGCTCAGGTTGCCGTCCAGCCTCTGGGATGAATGGGGTGGGGAAGCAGGCGTGGCTAAGAGATGAGGACCTGAAGCCCCCACCTTTTTCACACCTGGTAGAGGAGTTTTTCATTGGACAGAACACGTATATGACAAAAAGGTTAATATTTCTGGATATGAGTCTACCACCAATATGGTATCTAGATTCATGCACAGAAAATTGCCTCTTTGCATAGACATCTCCCATGGGTAGGCTGAGACTCTCCAGAACCGACTTTTTTGTCTATCTCTTAGACAATTTAAGATACCCCAGCCTTGTCTGGTGTCATTCTACTGGGAATAACGAGGGCACCTGGAATATATATACTAAGGACCCCCAGATGTTAATCCCTGGATCCATATGTAATCTTTTCTATATGAGCTTTAATATGAGGAGCCTGGGTTTGTGCTTTTTTTTGTGAGAGGGTCCTTTAGAAGGCAATATTCTTGGTGCCTCCCTGGCTAGGAGTGGTGTGAATGGTCCAGGCCAAAAGGAATCCTCACCCAACACCAAGATGCTAATTGTGTTATATAAATCTAATTTACACTATACAGCCTTTGAGTCATCTCTCACTGAAGGAATTAACCCTTTACCTCATCTTGCCACCTCTGCTGGAACATTAAGTCACGTGCCTACTACCCCCAATGACACTGATAAACAACATATTTACAATAACTCATAGCATCATGTCCACTGGACCTGACACAATGTAACTGCTACTTACAGCTTGCAAATATATACAAATAACTTGTCAATCATTTAATGCACAATGTATATGTCAAATCAGTCTGTTCTAATATTCATAAAATGCCTCAGTTAATGTGCTCTGATTGTGAGCATCCAGAATAATAAACACCCCTCTATTCATGGGTAAGGCTGGGCACACACCTTACAACCATCGCAAGACTTTTGTCTTGCGATGGTTGTAAGGTACTTAAAAAAACGTACGATCTGCCTATCTTGCATAGGCAGATCGTACTTGCGATGATCGCAAGCCACGCCCCCTGAGGGGCGGGCTTCCGATGACCGCAATGCCGAACGGGCAGTGTGCGCTTGCGCACACCGGCACGTCCGGCTTTTCTCTTACGAACATGCTACACACCCGCCGAACATCGTATGATGCTCGGCGGGTTTTCAAACGTTCGTAAGTTTAAAGTCGTGCGACCTTACAGTAGTAGAGGTCGCACGGCTTCCACACACCTTACGATAATCGTACGATCGCGGGATTTCCCGCGATTATCGTAAGGTGAGTGGGGACCTTTTGCAAGTCGAATGGATCCACAAATCTCATGTTTCCTGAACTGAACACTGCTATGAAATTCCTATACTCCGTGCCATCTAGGGGCGCTAGTGTCGTGAGAAACCGTGGAAATTTTATAAACCCGAAAGTGTTGCATCAAGTTGTGAAAAATAGCATGATTCCTAAAATTCCATATTTAGGCTTTAATACTCATTGTGAAATAACAAACAATCAGAAGGTCTTCACCACCAAATGTATCCAGTATCTGAAAATCCAGCAATTACATTTCGGTTGGTGCTAATAGTCGCCGTCACACATGCCAGATCAAGTCACTTAAGGTGCATTTGCATAGTTTCTTAATCCAGATCACAATAATGCCTTAATGTTTCTTCACTCTACAATCATCTTGCTTGGCTGGGTGACAGGTTGAATATATAAATGCTTTTTCCTGCTCTGGTGGGACCAGCTGCAATGGCTTAGCCACTGCAGTGTTACCCATGCAGGGTACCTGGCTCTGGTCAGTTGCAGTGCCACATCTGGGCCAGCAGCACCCTGGTCAGAAGATATCTGCCTTTCCTCTGGGGGTGTCCCTAAACCCTATCTCCCTTTGTAAAAGTAGGAAACGGCTGTTCCTGAGCTAAAGCCTAAGGAGTTACTTCGCTCCTCAGTAGGACTACAAGTCTCTGCATGCCTGGAACCTCACACACTCCACATCAGGATTGCGTGCATTGGTTTTCCTGAGGGGATACCTTGCCCCACTGAATTGTCCTTTGTACCTTTTTTCCTGAGTGACTACGAGTACAGTCTCCCCAGGCCCCGCTAACAGTCAAAGTTGCGGTCTGTATAGTGTGGCAGTAACTGCGGTGGCCACCTTTTGTTTTGAGCACATTTTTACTAGCTTTGCCTACTGCCACATGCAAGCCTGAGAAGAGGGGGGGGTCCTTTTATTCTCAGGGAGCGACCCAACAATTAAACTCTCTGAGGGGAATTTATCAAAACTGGAGCAGTTGTGCACGGCAACCAATCAGCTTCTCTCTTTCATTTTCAACTCTTTACTGAACAAACTGAAGAGAGAAGCCAGATTTTGTCTGCTCCAGTTTTGATAAATTCCCCTCTCTGTATGTGGCATTTTGTGCGTAAGGCCAGGTTCATACCATTTTCCAGACCAGATCCGCAATGCAGTACATTGCGTTTTGCCGCGTTCCTGAGCAGTTT